>NW_021604568.1:17674847-17676121 GCF_004785775.1 Grammomys surdaster | reverse complement strand
CCCCCCCCCCCCCCCCCCCCCCCGGCCATACACACTGAGCCAGCTTCATTAGTACAGGGACAGGGATTCAAAACATCCTACAGGGCAAACCTCCACTTCAGCTTTTCAGCCCTCAATGGCTTCTACACAGAAGCCCAGTATGACTGGCTGTCCAGAGACTGGTAGTTTTTGCTTCTCCTGTGCAGGAGTGCCCTCACCAAAGGGTGACCCTGTACCTCTGGCAAGTCCCTAGGGTGCTGGGTGCAGCATTAGTGGTTGACCTGATCCAGGGCACTTGCTTTGAAGGTCACTCTGATCTCTCCAGGCATAAAGCTGATGGAATCAACCTGACCTCAACTCTCACATTAGCTTCAGCCCAGAGTTAAATGGAACCATTCATGTGGACATTGCTCACAAAAGCTAGCTGCTGTGTTACCTTGCTCTATTAGAAAAGGCTCACTTGGAGGCTTGGAGGAACTTTTAGTAGAACACACACATTTTGACTTCAGTTGTAGTTGTTTATTTTTTATCTCAGAAACATCCTAATGGAAATTGGAGCTTTGGGTGTTGACATAGTTGTCAATGAACCCATGATTTTTAATTTACATAATATCCATGTAATCAGGACATATAAGAGTTGACATTCTGGTGTGAGGAGCTATGGAAAGCTACATTCTACACGCACAGAAGCTCTGGTACCCATCTGCCTCAACAGGCACACAGCATTTCTTGGCCAGTCGCCAGGTAGGGGAGAATCTCCCTTCCTTGATGTGGCTTGGTGCCCAGCACCATAAGGCTAGAACTGTATTTACTCTGCAAGTGCCCTGGGAGACAGAGCTGAACCTTCAAGTTACCAAGATGTAGTGGAGGTCCTGAATGAGGAATTTTCATGTAAAAACACCTGGCTTTGAGCAGTCTTTGAACTAACTGGTATAGTCTTTCAAATAGGAATCTAACAGGGATCAGAGGGTACAGGTGTGAATGCATTTATTTGCAATTTAAAGCCAAAAACCAGGAGAGTGGAAGGGGAGCAGCGGGGAGAGCAGGAAGACTTCCCATCAGCCCATTAAATAAGGCTCAATGTTCACCAAGCCACGCTGATGTGTGGATACACACAATCCTGCCCATTCTACAGCTCAGAGGACGGGTGGGCTCCTGAAAACAGAGGAGAGAGGATTGTCCTGCTATTAGTGCTTCATCTTAGGCCACCTGGAAAGTATGCATACTGCAGCCATCTGGTCTACCTTCACTAAGACATGGACATTGAAAGCATGCATACTGCAGCCATCTGGTCT
>NW_021604568.1:17673922-17674837 GCF_004785775.1 Grammomys surdaster | reverse complement strand
ACATGGACATTGAAAGCATGCATACTGCAGCCATCTGGTCTACCTTTGTTAAGTAAGACATGGACATTAAAAGTATGCATACAGCAGTCATCTGGTCTACCTCTACTAAGACATGGACAAAGACTGTCAACTGGATCTTCCTGGGGAGAGAGCTGAAGGACAGATTCACCAGAACGCACCTCCTAAGGACCACAATTCTGAAAGTGTGTCCAGAAGCAACTGGAAATGGAAAGGCAGGTTTGTTGTGAAGATAAGTAACCTGCAGGCAGAAGACCTTAGGAAAAGGTTTACTCTGTGGAAGGTCTTCCAGCTCTCAGATATGCCTGTCAGAGTCACGGGAGCTGTGTAAAATAAGATCTTAAAGGGTAGCCATATTTGATAACTCTGGGAAAGAATGGTGCAACACTAAAATCTGTTTATACCAAAGAGAATTGTAATATTTACTGCAAATAGGAGGACACCATAAAACCCAAACAAAATCTCACTCATCTAGCTGGACAGGAAACCCCTTGACTGCAGTGAAACTTTTTTTTTAAAAGACTGACTTGTGTCTAGGGAGATGGCACACAAGTGTGAGGACCAAAGTTGGGATCTTAGAACTCACATGAAAGCTGGGTAGACCTGGCCACACACTGTGATTGCACTTTGAGGGGAGTGGAGACTGGCCAGGGAGCAAGCTTACTGGCTAGACTAGCACAGTCAGTAAGCTCCAGGTTCAGCGGGGGACCCCACCTCAAGGTGTGGAGGGTGACGGAGGAAGATGCTTGAGGTCAGCCCTAGGCCTTCACAGCACCGGCACACTCGTGTGTAAGTCTACACACGTAAGAACACACAGGAAGTCCCCGTTGTGCCAGCTCATGCTCACGTGCTCTCTCTCTCTCTCTCTCTCTCTCTCTCTCTCTCTCTCTCTCTCTC
>NW_021604568.1:17672154-17673912 GCF_004785775.1 Grammomys surdaster | reverse complement strand
CTCTCTCTCTCTCTCTCTCTCTCTCTCTCTCTCTCTCTCTCTCTCTCTCTGTCACACACACACGCACACCGTGCACATTAGAAAAAACGATAGACATAGAATTCAGAGTCAATCCACATCTTGACATCTTCTGGAACATAGCCACACTGTTCCAAATGTTTTCCCTTCTGACTGGCTCCTTCCTTCTGTCCTGACCACAGCTCCTGGCTACCTCCTTTGCTGAACACAGAGCCCTTTAAATACAAAGCGTTGCTATTATTATTCATGTAGCTCCTGTTTATCTTCCCAAAAGAAACAATTGAGCTGTAGCAAATGAGTGATGGTTCCAGGGCTGTGGCTAAGGGAAAAGCCACTGCAGGTGGAGCGGCTTAATGGGGTATTAATTGGAACGCAGGTGAAGGCAAATAGGTAGCACAGCAGGTATGTAAATAGGCTCGTGGGAGGAAAGGCATTGAATTTTATGCTCTTTAACTAAAAATAAAGGCTTGATATTTAGCTTATCTTTGCTGAAATCCACACTGTGAGGCCCTGACAACCAGGACGTCACCATCGATTCATTATCTCAGCATCCGCTCAGCTTCTTAACAGGATCTTCAGTCTCTTCCTTCCTCACGTTTCAGCGGATGCCTTGCCTTTCAAGGGCAGTGTCTGTCAGAGGCCAGGATAATTTTTGAGAGTTTTGGATACAAGCAACCTTCGGGTCTCTGTCCATCTTCTGGTTGTATCCAGTTTCTTCCATTTTAGGACCATAACATTGTGATTGGATAAAGAGCTCACAGACCATACATTCAAACAAGCATACCCCTTCTAGGTACGTTAGAAACACTTATCCCAGGCAGAACACCATTTTGAGACACATCATCAGGTAATGGTTCTCAGAAGTAATTTATCATTCACCCACGGGAACAGAAAAGCTCCGACATAGACACAGCCCTTCCTTTCTTCTCTTAAGCATTTGTTCAACATTACCACCTAGCAAAATGCCATTTGGCTTTTAAGCCTCATTCCTGGTAGCTCAGCAGTAAGAAACACTGGGCTACAGGCTACTCTTCAGAGAACACGGGTTCAATCCCAGCACCCAGAGGGAGCTCTCAACTTCTGTTCTAGGGAATCTGGTGCCCTCTGCTGGCCGCTGTAGGCACTGCAAGCAGGTGGTACACAGAAAAAAAAAACACTCAAATAATTAAAATATTTTTTAAAACCATCCCTGATGCAGAGAGAGACTCAGGATTGCTCAGAGATTTTTAAAAGCACCTCTCAGACTACTAGGAGAGAGCTTTTGAAGTCTCCAGAGAGCTGGTAGCCTTCTTGAAGTAGCATTTCACCTTCCCATGATGCCTTACATTAGACATTTCTTTTGTATATTTTTAATTAAAAATCACACTGTTTTGTCTTCCTTTTTCTCTCTCTAATCCCCCCATACAGCTTACCTTGCTTGCTCTTGAAATCATGGACTATTTTTCTTAGTATATAAATACTTAGAAACACGTATCCTAGGATCTTCCAGTAGATCACCATTTTGAGAACCCCTCATGAGGTAATTGTTCTCAGAAGTTACTTATCAGTCACCCACAGGAACAACAAAAGCCCTAACATAGAGGACCCACTCCTTCCTTTGTCCTGCTAAGCATTGTCTAACATTACAATAACCTACTTTTTTCCACACTCATTACTTAATGATACTTGGCTTTTAAGCCTCATTCCTGGGGTTGTGTGTGTCTGTCTGTCTGTGTGTGTGTTGGGTGTGTGTGTGTGTGT
>NW_021604568.1:17669968-17672144 GCF_004785775.1 Grammomys surdaster | reverse complement strand
TGTGTGTTGGGTGTGTGTGTGTGTGTATATGTTGAGTGTGTGTCTGTGTCTGTGTGTATGTTGGGTGTGTGTGTGTGTATTGTGTGTGTATATATTGTGTGTGTGTCTCTGTGTGTCTGTATGTGTGTATGTTGGGTATGTGTGTGTGTCTCTGTGTATGTTGGGTGTGTGTGTCTGTGTGTATGTTGGGTGTGCATGTGTGCATGCATAACTGCCCAGTCCACTAAATATTCCTTGTGTGTATATGATTTTAGGGCTGCCCCTTGGTATTGAAAAACCAATTAGAGGGCTCATCTCTAAGGCAGAATATTTCTCCCACTCTGAGCATTCCTTAGTTGCCTGTAGTTTTGTGTCAGTGGGTGTTGCCTTGTGATATTTCTTCCTTCCATGTCTGTTGGTGTTGTACTTCAGGTCTTGTTGGGTGTGGCTTCCCTGTTATTTCTAGGGGACTCAGCCTGACCTTTGGCTCTTACAATCTTTCTGTGTCCTCTCCTGTGATGTTCCTTTTGTTTTAGGTGCACGGGTTTTGTTGTAAATGTATCGTATCAGCTGGGGCTAGGCACCACGTGATTACTCTAATTCTGCATTTTAGTTGATTGTGGTTTTCTATAATGGTCTCCATCTGTTACCAAGAGAAGTTTCTCTGATGGGTGGTGAGAGAAACATCCATCTGTGGGTATAAAGAAAAATAATCCAGATGCAGTTAGGAATTAAGCTGGTTTAATAAAGTGCCAGCAGTAGGTTTTTCTCTAAGGCCCATGACCCCAGGGTAGCTGGCTGAGTTTCCAGGACTGGGAGTGATATCCCTCCTGTCGAATGGATCTTAAGTCCATTTAGAGAGCTATTGGTTACTGCTGAGGTATGAGTGCCACTACTGCACCTTGAGTGTAATCATGCCATTCTGATGATTGTTGTGGTCCACAGGCATCACAGTCACCTTAAAAACATAGGCACGTTATCTTACGGACAGCTTTTTATTAACAGTAACCTGGAAGATTAATTTTTAAGCCATTTTCTATTTTTCTAATTGGTCCTCTCTGTGGCAGTATGCTGGTTGAAAGTGAGGGAAGTCTTTATTAGTTTGCTGGCCCATATTTGCTGTCTTCCCTGAGGAGAAGCAGCACCTGTTTTGAAGATGTATTTAGTCTTTTACCATTGAAATCACTAAATACCAGTAGAGCTTACATAGGCTGAATTATTAGTGGATTTACTTTTTGTACTCCATAAAATGAATTAGCTTTATTTTATCATGCAGATCCTTCCGACAGTTGAAGTAATCATTAATTTTACTGCTAATGAGATGTTAGCAATTAAATACCTTTAATTAATGAAAATCAGAGAAAAGCAAGGGCTGTTCTCTGTGCCTTCATAAAAACAGGGGGGATACTTATGAGCCTTGCTTTATATGATGTTTGTGGAAAGACCACAAGTCTGAGCTACTTTTCTGGTCCAGAGAAGTCATTAAGAGATTTTGCTTTGGGAAAATGAGAAGAGCAGGCACATTTGGATGCCATAAGAGCATCTGAGGTTGGAGAAGAGAGGCCCATAACTGAAAACCAGCCCTACATGTAATAGCAAATTTCATGGTTGAAGATGCAGCAGGATTGAATGCAATTAATAGTTCTGTAGCCATGGCTGAGTTCTGGGGTAGGCCCTGAGCACATAATTAGATTATTAAAAATGGCCTGTCTTAGGCCCACTATTTCTAAATTGAAATCCAATTATGCTTTTATGATTTTTTTGCTGAAAAATGTTTAGCTGTTTTGCTTGAGTCTGCCTAGAAGACCGTTCCCTTTCTGCTTCAACATTTGCACACGTCACAAGACATCTGCAAACAAATCTGACCTCAATTGTCTTGGAATCAATCTTTCGTTGGATAGAATGTATTTTAATGGGTGTTCTATGTCTAATATGATAATCATGCCTCCTAACTTGAGGAATTAAGGGATGGTGATAGGAATCAAAAAATCTTTTTAATGGCGGGTGTGCATGTCGTAGAGGAGATTCACCGTGGTATTTTGCACTCGGAGAGGCATCATGCCCAGATATGTGCTGGAGTGTGCTACAAGACAAACTTGGTGCCATTTGCAGTTGTTGGCAGCCGGGGCTGTAATAAAGCAGTTGTTTGCAGAGAGAGAGAGAGAGAGAGAGAGAGAGAGAGAGAGAGAGAGAGAGA
>NW_021604568.1:17653309-17669958 GCF_004785775.1 Grammomys surdaster | reverse complement strand
AGAGAGAGAGAGAGAGAGAGAGAGAGAGAGAGAGAGAGAGAGAGAGAGAGAGAGAGCCTCCAAAATCTCGTGCACTCCTGCAGTGTGGATTTAAATGCTAAGTTAAATATTTATGAACCCAGGATTTTTATAATTGATCATTCCATGATTTATACACTGTAATTATAATTAGGTTGAAAGAGATTTTAAAAAGCCAGTTCCCTGGTAGCCAGGGCCATTAAATAATGCTAAGCTGCCAAAATAAAAATTAGGTGGGAACCTAGCCACCGAGTTCTAAGTGCCTGTCCCCATGTCTGACTCACAAGGAGGTACTACACTTTCTCAGGCAAGTCCCCTGCAGTGCTGACTCCTGCTTCACCTGGGATCACTTGCCATGCCTTTGTTTCAAACCTAGTTGAACATAAACAAATAGAAAATTTCGAAGAGCTGGTGTATAACAAAAGAAAAAGGTGGGGGAGGTTGGAAAGGTTAATTAAAAATGTAATGATCCCATTTGCTGAGACAGCACTCTTAATCACGGTAGCAGCAAGCCTGGGACTAGCACACCACTTACAAGAGACATCTAATTTTTTTAAGGTATGGACACAGTTGGGGAGGGGTGGGATGAAGGTAGGAGACCGTATGCGTGTTAGGAAACCGATCGAGACCGCCTTTGACTTGTGGTTAACATTGGAAACTGTCTCCACCATGTAGAAGAATTATTTACAAATCTGTAAGTGTTCAAAATGCTTTCCCTGTTCATAGCCCCACAAAGCTGAGGTACAGCTTCAAGCTTCGAGTAGAATGTAAAAAAGGAGGTCCAGCAGAAAATGCACACTGTGTAACACAGAAGGTGTAAAACGTATGGAGATAGGAAAAATGGTCTCCAAATAGCCTGCACATGGATCTTAAATGTAATTTCTTGCACCTCAGCTGGAAAAGGCCAAACCCATGAAGGATCGATTACAAGGGTCACAACCCATGTGATCAGATTTTGCCACCTGATCCTCTCAGATGTCAGATGACTGTCAATGTGAGCTTCCAGAAAAGCTTGCCTACCCCTGGGAAGAGCTTGGCGCTTTGTGCTCATTTTTCATCGCTGGCCTAATACATTAGAGGGAGACTATTGGAGAAGATCAGTGGTTGTGTTAACATGGCAATTAATCAAGTCAGAAAGAAAGAAGGAACGAGTGTGAGCTCTGTTCTGCGGACCCACAAAGAAGAGCGGAAAGATAGCCGGAAATTGGCAAGCCTTGGTAAACGGCACTCTCGCACCGTGCCTCGTGAACTTTTTGCCTGATCCGTCATATTTCATGCAACCCATGCAAATTTTAATGCACTTAGCTGCTTGGTTCCTCCTCACAATCCACAGAAATAGATTGCTCGCTGTCACTGTGGCTTCATCGTGAGTAATGCCAGTTACTAGTAATGCCAGGGCTAGCTGGCGCTGGTGTTGACCAATAATGGTAGCATTTTTCTAAGTGTAATGGCGACTGGTGGCAGTGGTGGCCTCTTTGATTTGGGACAGTGAGGGGATCATTATTTGGGAAAAGGCAGTTTCTTGCTTCACTTCTCCCAGCCCACTGTGCATCCATGACATAACATGTCTCCCTGGGTGGGACAGACCTCTATGTCTGCGCTGCTACAGGTCAGGGTTGACTTTTGGTCCATGAACTTTCTGAATCAACAGAGAGGCCAGTGCCATTGGGAGCATAGGACCTCTCTCTGCCTGTGGATTCATTCTGCCCTTGGTCATCATTCCTAATATTTGAAGTTATAATTCGAAAAAGCAAAGTATACTGTATAGCAAACCAGAGGATATTGAGGATTGCAGGGACTTGGTTGTCTTGTCTTGAAAACGGGAAAAACAAGGTGCACAGGGGGTGGAACTGACTGATACATTGATGCTCAGATGATTGGACCACATTGAAATCCAAAATTCCAGCCAAGCCTCATAACCCATGCCTATAATCTAGGCACTTGGGCATTTGGCTCAGCGTCAGGTTGAGTTCAAGGACAACTTGGACTACAGACTTATTCAGAAAGAGGATGGGAGATGATTGATAGATAGATAGATACATAGATACATAGATAGATACATAGATACATAGATAGATACATAGATACATAGCAGATAGATAGATACATAGATAGATAGATGATAGGTAGATACATGACAGATATATGATAGATAGGTGATAGGTAGATAAATGATAGATGATAGGTAGATACAGGACAGATAGATAGATGACAGGTTACAGGTAGCTAGATAGAGATAGATGATGATAGATAATAGAGATAGATAACAGATTGACAGACAGACAGACAGATAGATGATAGATAATAGAGATAAATGAACAACAGAGATAGATGACAGACAGATGGATGATAGATGACAGACTGACATGATAGATAGACAGATAGATAGATATGACAGATACGGACAGACAGACAGACAGAGATTCTGACTCTGTCCATTACCCATCGGCAGCACCCGACTCTTCACTTTGGTCTCTGCTTCTCCAATTTTGATGAATGTCATGCATCCCACGCTCAAGAAATCAGAGAAGAGCTCCCAGTCAGATGCAGACCCACCGGAGAGGCTTAAAGTATGACTAAGGAAGCAATCTGTAACTTACAAAGGAACGACATGGCCGCATTGAGCTTCCGAATAAAAAGCTGGTTAAATGGCATCCTCCATAACATAGTGTGTGGAGGGGGTAAGCTGTAGAGGAACATATCAGCTGAACACAACCTCCTGGCTTATGCCCTGCTCCCCTGGGGTCAGGGAGAGGATTTCTAGTAAACAGCCTTCATTCTGAGAACATTTCCATTCAGCCTGCACCCCAGACACTCTCCTGAGTTAAAGAATGATGAAAAGTAGCGGATGGAAGGAGAGATGAGAGGTGGAAGAGAAAGCGGGACCGTAATGCCGAGCTCTAAAATGTGCCTGGGCCTGAGACACCACAGTGTCAGAAGACCTAGTGTGTTGGGCTTAAGGCTTTCATTTTCTCTCAGCAGTGTTTTGTGAGCCACACCATTGCATATACCAAGAGTGGACCCTTGTTTCTTACTCCTTGTTGGTACTTCATTGTCTGCCTGTTAGGCTGTGTTCCTGTCAGCGAATGCAGGAGTCATTTTGTTTGCAGTTTGAGGTTATTGTCAGGACATCATCCGATCATAGTTTGAGGACTTCATACATGAGAACTAACATCAGTCCTGGCATTCACCAAGTCTTCCTGGTCTGCCCCGCTCCCTTTCAGATACATTACCTCTTTTCTAATTATTACTGTTGCATACATACATATGTTTTACACACACACACACACACACACACACACCACACACACACACACACACCACTGAGTTTATGTAGCAGTACACTTTACATACACATGTCAAGGGTTGACCATTTATGCTTAGACAAGCTACACGGGATCTAGTCCCTGGAGAAAACAGATCCTTCCACTCTCAGCAGCCGTTAGCCACGTGTAGCACTTACTCTTGGGGTGTGTCTTGTTGGCTCAGTCTTTGTCATTATGAGGTCATGTTTGGGTGGCCATGTTGTCAAAATTGCATGGGTGTATCTTTCTAGTTATGTCTGGGATGCGTCGTCAGTAAGCATCACAGATGTCCTGGTCCTCTTGCATAGGACCTTCTGATACTGGGAGAGTTGCTTTTGAGAGTGCTTCTGGGCCTATTCCACCTCCATTCTCTTTAATCCTATGTGTTGTCCTTAGCAATGCAACCTTTTTAGTGGTCATAGGTCTTCACTTAGATATTACGTCTGATTGATTATGATGATCATTGAGTAGAACATATGTGTGGTTTGTTTTTTGTTTTTTGAAGACAGGGTTTTTCTATGTAACAGCCCGGGCTGTCCTGGAACTCACCTTGTAGACCAGGCTGGCCTTGAACTAACAGAGATAGGCCTACCTCTGCCTCCCAAGTGCTGGAATTAAATGCTTACACTACCCCGCCCAGCCATCTGTGTGGGTTTTGTAAAACACTGCCTACATTTTCCCGAGTGTAGTCTCCAATCAGCACAGGAGAGGCTCTGTATTAGCTCTGCATTTGAAATTACTGGTCTTTATTTTAACCGTTGCAGTTGTTGAATAAAATGTCTCATTGTAGCTTTATTTTGATTTTTTTGCATAACAAATGATGTTGAATACTTAATTGTGCTTATTGGGCACTTACACACTTATCTTTGTAACATGTGTTAAAACATTCGGTGTGCTTTGAAAAGGGTGCTTTCTTCTTACTGTTAAGTTTTAAGCATTCTTACCATTTTCAGATGGTGGTACTTTTTCTGATAGGTATTTGTGACTATTTGTCCTTAAGGGCTTCTATGTAAAGCCAGCAGGAATTTTTAATTTCTATGAACTCTAACTTAGAGAACTTTTTTTTATTTGATGTTATTCTATTACATGGCCCTATAATATTTATTGACTGCCCAGATTATTTAATCTTCTAATAAATTCATGATTTTAGCCTTTATATTTAAGCCTATCCTATATTGACTTTATGAATGCTATCAAGTGGAGGTTGAGAATCTGGGATTTTTGTCTTTTCCTTATTCTGGCGCTGTTTGTTGTAGAGAGATTTTTCTCCCCCGCCCCCATTGGGTTTCTTTAGTATTTGTTTTCAAAACTCAAATACCTATGGGTACCTGGTGTGGACACCTTGCTGAGCACTGCTCCGATCCACTGTCCAGGCTGTTCATGCCTGTGCTGGATCACACTGACTTCATTCGTGACTGTAGCTTTACAGTAAATCTCGAAGCTACTCGAGCATCTCAGCTTCATCCTCTGTGTTCTCTCTGCTTCTGTGCGGATTTCAGAATGTGAACGCCAGTTCTAAAGCATTAAGGCTTAGAGTTAACTGACGTTATTTGTGTTCGGCCTTCTGGTCCATGAACATGGTATATATATTTCATTCGTAATTCTCTTTAATTTTTACCACCAGTGGTTTTTAACTTTTCAGTTGCATGCGTTTTTATCTGTTATATTTTTCCTGTTGTTATTATTTTGTTATTATCTTACTTGTTATATAGGTTATCTGGCACTTGTTTGTAAGTGGAATTGCACTTTAAATTGCCCCAGTGGTTTGCAGCTAGTACATAAAAGGAATGGGTGTGTTAATTAGATTTGTTTCATCATTCCACAATGTGGAGCACATACTGGAGCATTACCCTTTACCCTATAGATACTAGTTTGTTGCCCAAAAGTTAACCTTGTGGTGTGGGATGCTGATTCTGCATATGACATGGTTGTTGCACGCATCAGTGCAGCAGCTATGGCTATGACCTGCTCAAGACCGAGCCATTCAACATTATGCATGGACTGGGGAAGGGTGGCTGCTGAGAGAGGCAGGATCACCCTCATTTAGGGATGTGGCCACTGGTAGGTTGCCCATGCCCCAGTGTTCCCCCCCACAGACACACACACACACACACACTCTCACACATGTGAGTATAGAGTACTCACTGGATTCAGGGTCATTAATAACACAGAATAAACGTGTGTACTCAAGGAGGTGCCGTTGACTTTTATATTGATTTTACTATATCTTTAATAGGTAAATTTAGTTATTCTAGTAGTTTCATATATTCTTTGTGATTTTTGAATTCATTTGCAAACAGGCATGTTTCTGTGCATGTGTGCGTGTGTGCGTGTGTGTGTGTTGCTTTCTATTTATTTCTGTTGTTTTATTACAAAGGTTAACACCTCTACTAGAGTACTGAGTCTGCATGGTCCTTTGCCCGTGATCTTAGGTGGGGACATTATTTAACTACAAGATACGATTTTCTCTGTGTGTCATAGCTACTCTTTCTCAAACTGAGGAAATCATCTTCTATTCTTAGTTTACTGAACATTTGTTTTGAGCGAGGGTTGAAAATCACTGAATGTATTTTGGTTTTGCCTACTAAAATATTGTATTTTTTTTCTGTCTTGAATTCTGTTACTGTGGAATCAAATTGATTTTTAAGCATCAGACTTATCTCGGATCCTTGGGGAAGTGCTGGGTTGCCTTCCTAACATATTGATAAACAAGTACTCAGATTTGGGGGAGATTGTTATACCTGTGTTTGTAAGGAGTGAGAGCTGGATGCTTGCCTGTTTTCACTCTGTTGGGTTCTTGTGTTTAGATTCTCCTGGTCTCAAGGAGATGAGAAATATAGCGGAAGTGTTTTGGTTCATAAGGGTAAGAAATGTGACAGAAGTCACATGACCTGCGAGGTAGAAATAAATTGGTTTTGCCCCTCCAACTGTGCCAGGTTGTACACTTTGGAATTTGTCACAGACTGTAAAAGAGCAGTTAGGAGATGATGTACTAGCCAGGTTTACGTGTGGCAGAAAACAGAATCAGCAGAAGTGGAGGCAGAGTCAAGCCTACGGCTAAAGTAAGTTAGCCTTGAGCAGTTTTGGTTCAGACATAAGGAACTTTACTGTTTCCAGTTTGTGCAAAGCTTTTTCTTTAGAATATTGCTTTTTACATAACATTAAGAAGAAGCAGGAAACTGGGCTGAGGCAATGTTACCTGTTCCTGGATTACTTGCCCTCAGGGGTTGGAGACGTGGTGGCCTAGAGTCAAGGGCACAGACTCCAGGAGCAGGTGAGAAAGGCAGCATCAGGCTCATCTGAGCACTGCAAAAAGTTCCTTTAATACCCTCCAATGCTCCCCATTGGTCCCAAGAAAGCATCTCTTCTAAACAGCAGTTCCTGATTGGCTGGCATTGTCTGTGACAGCAATCTTTGGTCTCTCAGGCAGTCCTCAATTAGGTCCTCCTGCAGGAGATGCTTTTGAGGCTGTGTGGCCCCCGGGTGTTTACTTAGAGGTGGCCCTGCTGTTCCTGCTACAGATGATGTACCCATCTGCAAAGCATTGGCTGCATTAGGATGGGGAGCTGAGTTCAGATGCCCAGCGCACACATGAAAGCACACACAGCAGAATCTCTGATCCCAGAGCCAGGCTAGAGGAGATAGACAGGTTCCTGAAGCCCCCTGGTCGGCCAGTTTAGTTGAATACGTGTGTTCCAGGTCCTGTGAGAGACCCTGTCTCAAAAACTAAGATGCAGAGTGAAGAGGAAGACACCTGGCATTGTCTTCCCGCTTCCCTGTGTACAGGCAGACATCTGTGCACATGTATAAACATATACTACATGCACACACAAACACACAAATAAGAAAAAAGTTACTCGCTTATGTAATTTTATAAACGTTAAAAAAAAACTTTAGGAAACACAAACGTATACATCAGTCAAGTGTTTGTTAAGTTGTATGGGTTACTTCCAAAGAAAAAGAAATCCTGTGGGTGTCATGGGCTGGCTTATTATTTGTATCATAATGTTGTCTTAGATTTGTAAACAGAAAAAGAGCCTTCGCTTGTTTACACACAATTTAAAAAACGGTACAAATAAACGGTAAAAGGTCAAACTTTGAAATCAGCAGGAAACAAATGAATAACATTCGTTTAATGTAAACGGTGACATTGCTTTGCCCGGACTAAGAGAATTCTTATCATGGAACGAACCTGAGAACGGGTTCCATTGCTATTGGCCCAGGCAGCATGTGCAGCCGCGTCGTGGAATCTGCCTCCTGGAAACCCTCACCCAGACCATACAAGAGCAGTCCACAGTGGACAGCACTGGTTTTCCATAGAAAGCTTGGACAGAAAGCTTTCTAAGCGTGGGCATAGAAAGCTTGAGCAGAAGGCAGCATATGTTCTGTGGTGTTCTAAAGCCGGTGGAATATAAGCCCGGGGAAATTCCATCCAAAATCCTAGCTGAGTTGTCCTAGCCAGAGTTCACAGAGTCGACATTTTGCATGTGGTGATTTAAGTGGTAATTGAGGTTTGCGAATTTTTATGTGCTTTATTCTGGTTTTCTTCCAATGGCCTGTGAGATGAAACTTAGACATGGATTCTCTGGAGTTGCTTCTTCCTGCTTAGAGAGACTGGCATAATATTTTGTCTTCTGGGCTCAAATAACCATGTAATTACTCTGTAATCATATAGTAATTAGCATGTTCTATACACATTTATTACATAATTATATTCCTGGAGGATTGCATGGCAATTATACTTGCATTCAGCATATCATTTTATATACTGTATCGCGAACAAGTATGTAATTTGTTACTGTTTCCTTTGATCCTGATTTCCGTTTACCAAGCAGGAGCTGAAAACAGTTCTCCAGTTGCCTTGTTTACTGGTAGCTGGGCAAATTCCCGACTTCCCATGGCCTGGGTCCATGGCTGTACATAGACATCTAGGGACTACTGTAGGCTCTTACCCTGTTCATACTAACTTCCACTTTGTTGTGGACCATTATGTTATGAGCTTTGAAACTTCCTGAATTCTATCTAGAGTGTGTGCATGGCCGGTGGACGGCCAGGCCTCCGGTATTGTGGAGTGTACATAAATGCACTTGCACATGAGCCCTGTGATCACTGCTCTTTCTCTGCCTTGCAGTGGAACACATTTCCAAAGGGAACAACTGCCTGGATGCGGCCAAGGCCTGCAATCTGGACGACACCTGCAAGAAGTACAGATCTGCCTACATCACCCCCTGCACCACCAGCATGTCCAACGAGGTCTGCAACCGCCGCAAGTGCCACAAGGCCCTCAGGCAGTTCTTTGACAAAGTTCCGGCCAAGCACAGCTACGGGATGCTCTTCTGCTCCTGCCGGGACATCGCCTGCACTGAGAGGCGGCGACAGACCATCGTCCCTGTGTGCTCCTATGAAGAACGAGAGAGGCCCAACTGCCTGAATCTGCAAGACTCCTGCAAGACAAATTACATCTGCAGGTGAGTGTGCTGTCAGCAGGCGGTTAATGGCCTTCGAGGAAGCCTGGGTCCCCCTGCTCCGGTTGCCAGGCTGCAGGTTTCTTTGCTGCTGGAGCAGGTCTTCTGAGTGGTAAAAGTTTGATCTTTGTATTGGTAGCAGCTTTGTGGGTGTTCTGCTCTCACCCCGGGGATGGCCCCATCTTTAACTGAGGAATGCCTTTAGGCAGAAGGGTAAAGTCCTCTAAGGTGAGGGGGGCACCCAGGTGAGATGAGGTGGCCATGTGCCCAATCAGATTCCCAGGGGCTGCCAAGCCTGGAAAGGAGCTTGCCTGTCTTCAGTTCAGTTCAGAGATACAGGCTCTTGATCTGCAGGTGCAGAAAAATGGAAGAGACCAGACAGTGGGTGTCAGCGGTGTCCAGCGTTTGTGTGTGTGTGTGTGTGTGTGTGTGTGTGTGTGTGTGTGTGAGATGTTGTAGAAAACATGTTTCCTTTCTTGTTTTGACCATTTATTGGTTTCTCTTAAACCTTTGAAGGAGTCCATGTACACATTCTCTGTGGAAAGTTGGAGGTTGGGAGGAAGGGAGCTTGCACTAGCCCCTTGTGATCCCAAGCCACACAGTTGGCGGTTTGATGTACTTCCTTCCAGAACTTAGAGCTGAATTCAGTCACTGTTAGAAATGAGGAGGTGCCAGAGAGCAGAGGTTAGCTCTTCACACTGCTGTGTGGTTCTTCCAGAAGAGCAGGCCGAATCCTAAACTGAAGGCAGGTAGAGCATCATATCTGTACCATCTGCGCTTTACCCTCAGGGTTGGGCACAGGGGACTTCAGTGCCTCTGTAAAGCTGACTCCATGGGTGAGTTGTAGGTGGACAGATAGGTGAAACTGTAACCAGGTCCCTAGTTGTTTTATAACAGTAGATGATCTGTTTCTAAAAACTAGGGATGAAGAGAAAACTTAAGGCCTGGTGTTGTTGCATGAGATATTAGAAAATTTGGGCAGTCCAGCTAGCTCCCAGCCTGACCGCCATGTTCCTGCTCTGAGTTCCCACACTAATGGCGACACCAGCTGGCCAGTGGCACCAACCCAGGACCCATGAGACATTGGTGTGGCTTCTGCCTCCGCCGGTCAGCTCCATGGAGCTCACAGCTCTATGCATGGGTCAACTTGACTTAACCCCAAGTAATAAACACCATCCTTGTGGTACCCAGTAGAAAGAAGACTCTTAATGCTTAAAGATGAACCAAATAGATTTATAAATCAGCAAATACTCAATCCACCAGATGTCTACACAATTAGAACTGTTTTCCCAAATATCTAACTTTGATAATAATAACTTCCTTTGATAGCTAGAGACACGAGGGTAACATCTATCATCTTGCCTCTCCTCCTCTCCCCTTCTCCCTTGTTCCTTCCTCCACCCCACTCCTAGCTCCGCCTACCTCTTGTCTATCCAATGGCAGAGCTCCACCGCAAATACAATGGGCAGAAAAGGTTCTGCTGCATGGTGTCTTAGTTCAAATTAACAATGAGTCTTATTCTGGTGGATGGGACCCCACTCTTTCTTTAAAGAAATAGTGACCAAAGGGAAAGCAAAAGTCTTTGTATGCATAACTGTCCTATGCTGAAGATATTCCTTCTCCCTCACCTCTTTCTTACATTTGTTCTTTCTTTCTCTGTATGTGTGGGGTGTAGGAGGGTTTTGGGTACACATAAACGTGCTAAAGCATGTGCACTGAGGCTGTAAGCCAGCCTCTGATCTTTCTCAATGCTGTCCACTTGTTTCTTGAGACAGGGTTTTTCACTTCACATGGAGCTCACAGATTCAGTGGGGCTGGCCGACAACTGAAGCCCTGGGGTCTGTCTGTCTCTGCCTCTTCTCTTCTGAGATTACAGGTGCACATCACCAGGCTTGTCCTTTTCACGTGGGTTCCGGAGCTCACTCTCAAACCCTCTTGGTAGAGATTTTCTGAGGATAACGGCCACACACCTGCATGTGGCTGTTTGTTTGCTTTGCTGAAAGAAGCCATCTGTTGTTCTTCAAGGAACTTGAATGAAACTTGACAAGGGGCAGTTTGTGTGCACTGAAGAGTGGCTCTATTTCCAAGCCACTGTTCCCCAGGGTCACCTTGGGAGAGAGGGATGCCATAGAATGTCTTGAGATGGGATAGGCCACAGCAAACCTGGAGCCCTGTGGGGTTGGGGGAAGCAGACACAGCTGAAGGCAGGATGGGGGTAGCGATGGAAGCCTGGCTTTGCAGGTCAGGAATTCTGTGGAACCCTGTTCCCTTTGAGCATAAAGGATTACCCCTGTGTTTGAACAGGACTTGATTTCTAGTGTCTTCTTTGGCTTAAAACCAGGCGCTTCCTCCCTAAGACGTCAACCTACTCACTGCTGGGTCTGAGGAAGCCTGGGCTCTGTGTAGGAAGGGTTGTCATTGTCAACATGTCCCAAGTAGAGAATGGATCAGCATCTCCCATTGAATAGTGCCAAGGGAGTGAGTCCCACTCTTCAAAGGTTTGTATTGCACATGGCTTCCATGGAAAGTCTGTGACACATTCACACACTCCAGAAGCCTACCATGAGTGGTGAGTTTGTCCATTCCACACACTGCATTTACACACACACACACACACACACCGCCATGTGCTGCTAAAGATGGAATCCCTGCGTTGTTGTAAATTTGTTATGTGGCATAGGACTCCTGCTCGGCTAGGGATGAGAACTGGGAGTTTGAAGACTTGGAGGTTGGAGGTCTCTGGGGAAGCGGCTGGAGGGACCTGTAGATAATCCAATGGATTGGCCGTTGTCTGGAGGTTCAGACTTACCCCACACAAGAACAAGTTCAACTGAGAGACACTTCCATAGCTAGGCATAGATCAGCTGATGGGGCAAAAATGGAAATGGACTCGAGACAGGATAGTCCTTGCATAACCCTGGGTGTCCCAACCCTGCCAAGGCCAGAGTGGTGGGGACAGAAGCCAGACACAGTGGGTTGGAATCCCTGTAAATTTGGTGGCATCTGGAGATGATATTTGTACTATAGTCTCTGCTGCTCTGGGCAGAGCTCAGAGACTTTGAGAGTCAGAGCTAGGCTTATCAGGGAGTCTGTCAAAGGAAATTTATCTATGTGACCGACAGATTTTATACCCTGTCTTGAACCTTTCCTGGGAAGGTGACTCGGGGACTTTCCTGGTATTACCCCCTTGTTAGGTTAGTTAGCCCCGTGATGTCTTTCCAGAGCCTGGGCTTCTCATTCTCAATTACCCCCTCCCTTTCCAATGTGGTAAACGTAATTTGAGCTGCTGAGTTGGTCAGCAGTGTTTGCTTTCAGCAGGTTTTATTAATCTTGTCTTTAATTTTATGCCTTTTATTTCATTTCTTCCCAATCCAGCTTGAGGAAGCCTTCCTATACCTACCCGGGGCAGCAGCTGATAGTGGCTGGAGCCTGGGGTTCTGTGGGCTCCGTGCTACAGTTCATCACCCCCCCCCAGTCCCAACCCTGGCTGTGCTGTGGTGACTGAGGGGGCCCCAGTGAACACCCCTAACAGGAAGGGTGGCGGGAGGAGATACCACATGTTCCATACTTCCCCCTCTGCGTGTTTAGACTTTCCAGAGAGCCCTTTCTGGCTTAACATCCTTTCCTATCAAAGAGCTGCTCGAGCTGATTAAAACGACCCTGCAAGTAATGTTTGCCTACTGTGGCCTCCAGGTTTCCATCCGGAGGGTCCCAAGGAGCCTCTGTATAAACCCCACCTCCCTTCTGCCTGTGCCTTCAAACAGATAGGAAGCAAGGCGACCTGAGGTTTGTGGTTTGCCTCTGCTTTTGTTTTCTTTTCCTTTCTTTCTTCTTCAGTGAAGCTGACAGGCTCTTTCCCTCTTGGGGTGGTTGGGAAGGAGCGAGCTTGACTGTTCGGGCCTCTAAGCTTCTCTGCAGCAAAACATGCACTCAGGTGTTATCAGAAGGCTGTGATGAAATCTGAAAGCTTTGTGCTCCTCCCTGGAGCACCGCTGTTCCCCTGGAGCACTAGAGCTCACATGTCAGCTTCCCTCTCTTCTCCTGCCTCACTGTCTGGAAGGCTAACAGTACCTAGTGTGGCCTCAAGGAATCATGTCCTTCATTCCTGATGCAAATTATGCTATATACATTATTTAAATTTATACTCTGCCCACTTCCTCCCTTCCCCCCAACACGGCAGCATTCAGAGTAAGCTCCTGCTCTTAAATTCTGACTCAGGATAGCAGAGATTTGCTTCGACTGCTCTTACCTCTCTAATTAGTCACTCGGGTGCTCAGCTGATCTCCTTGCCAAGAGAATCTCCTCTTGAGCGCTCTTCTCCAGCTTGCCTTGAAGAATCACAGAGGTGGTTTCAATCTTATTCCTCTTCCAGTGCCAACCAAAGAGGGAGCCGGAGGCTGCCGAGCAGGCCACCTGTCTTGTGGCTGTCACTACTCTCTACTGTCCTTGTTGAGTGGCTGGGGCTGCAGTGATCATTCTGTGCATGCATGGGAAACACTACAACATTGGATGTCCGAGTAGGCAGTAAGACATTGTGCCTTAGAGGGCTGGGTTCTTGGGGAAACTCAGCCAGAGCCAGCTGTCCACCTTAGAATGTATCCCTGGTTCCCTTTTGCTTGGCAGCATGCCTCTACAGGGAGAGAAAGTATCTTCTCTGAATTCAGTAATGCTGGTTTGCTGGTCATGGTTATCTACTTCTTTTTTGACTGTTCTGGTAACGTTGAACACCAAAAGGATGAGAGGCTGGGTATGTGAAGCCTGCCTTTAATCTCAGCACTCGGGAGGCAGAGCCAGACAGATCTCCATGAGTACAGACAAGCCTGGTCTGTACAGTAAGTTCCAGGCA
Organism: Grammomys surdaster; assembly: GCF_004785775.1. Lineage (NCBI taxonomy): Eukaryota > Metazoa > Chordata > Mammalia > Rodentia > Muridae > Grammomys > Grammomys surdaster. The sequence continues at coordinate 17,656,324 of NW_021604568.1, read as the reverse complement.
AGGCAGGGATATATAATAAGACAGTCTCAAAAAAATCATCTGGGGTTAGAGAGACGGCTTAGCTGTTAAGAATACTTGTGGCTCTTACAGGAAACCCAAGTTCGGTTCTGAGTACCCACAGGGGGCTCACGACCATGTGATGTAACACATGTGATGATCCATGTGATGTAACACCCACCCCCTTCAGGTCTCCTTGAGTACCAGTTACACATACAGTACATATACATGCACGCAGGCAAAACACTCATATAAATGAGAATAAAATAAATAAGTAAATATACAAGTATTTTTTAAAGGAGGGAGTCAAGGGCTTCAGGACCTCTGTCTCTGAAATGCTCATGGCTTTCAGGAAGTATGCCTTTTCTTCCTCCTCCAAGTACCCAGCTGTAAGTCTGCATATCTTCAAAAATAATAGCTTGATGAGGTCATAAGGTATATGGTTCTTCTTTCACTGTGGGCTCAGGATCTTATAATTACATCTTAGAAACTAGCGGAATTGGTTACAGAACCAAGAAGACACCTGTCCCTTGGTACAGCTCCAGAAGAACAGTGCACACAATTTCTGAGCTGCCCCATTCATGCCTCATTGGCCACGCTCAGGGTGATCCTCTTACATATAAAGGACGGGTGGCATTGTTGATTTCCCAGTTGGGAAAACATGCCACAAAGTGATGGAGGGAATTTCTGCCCCAGTGACTTATTTAGTCCAACAGTGGTTGAGGACCTATAAAAAGTAGGAGAGATGGGGGGTGGAGATGGCTCAGAGGTTAAGAACAGTGTCTGCTCTTCTAGAGGTCCTGAATCAATTCCTAGCAACCACATGGTGGCTTGTAAGCATCTGTAATGAAATCTGGTATCCACTTCTGGCCTGTAGGTATATATGCAGATAAAACACTATCTGTCTACCAACCTTTCTATCTAAACAAACAAACAAAAAGCAACTTGAAAAAAATGAGAGAGATGTTTACCTGGAATGAGACTTTTTTTGCACAGTGCGGTAGTTCCCATAGGTATGGCCCCCATAGACTCCTGTTTGAATGCTTGGCCCATGGGAAGTGGCACTACTAAGAGGTGTGGCCTTGTTAGAGGAAATATGTCACTTAGGGGCTGACTTTGAGGTCTCCTGTGTTCAAGCTTTGCCTAGTGTGGAACTCCTGCCTCCTGGCTGCATGCTGCCATGCTTCCCCACCATGATGATACTGGACTAAACCTCTGATACTGTAAGCCAGCTCCAATTAAATGTTTGCCTTTGTAAGAGTTGCTGTGGTCATGGTGTCTTCACACCAACAGAAATCCTAAGACAGACAGTAAATTGTAGGCCCCAGAATTCAAGACTGTTGACTTCCTGAATATAAGCTCCTGTGTTAAAAACGGAATGCAAGCCGGGCAGTGGTGGCACATGCCTTTAATCCCAGTGCTTGGGAGGCAAAGGCAGGTGGATTTCTGAGTTCAAGGCCAGCCTGGTCTACAGAGTGAGTTTCAGGACAGCCAGGGCTACACAGAGAAACCCTGTCTCAAAAAACCAAAAAAAAACAAAAGAAAAAAAATGAACACAGCATTGTTAGACCTGGACTTGTCTTGACATGTGGTTAAGTTTGAGAGAAAATGGCTGAGAGAATAATTAATGCCTAAAACTAGATTAATTCGGTAGATTGATTTGCCACTTAATTTTATTTTACACTGATTCATTCACAAATGGAAATCAGCAATTAGACAATGCAAACTTTTGAACCATGGAAAGAAAGGTTCAGGAATACGAGAGAACACAAGTGAAACATTTTCCAGTCCATTTGAAAAGCTTTCATTTCACATGAGTACATGAGTGTCTTTAGCAGTGCGTTCAAGGCGCCAAATGTCTGGTTTTAACACGCCCCACCTGAGAGAGTTGTCTCTCATACTTGTGCATGTCTGAGTGACACAGACCTTGAAAAGAGGGTAAGTATCTCCTTCAGCACACACTACCCCTTGTCTTTGGCTCTCAGGTGAGGTGAACACAGGTTCTTCTGGGCCTCCACCTCAAGGATGTTGAACCAGATACAGTCTACTCCTCTGTCTTCTTGTATCTCTCTCCTTCGGCAGAAGGCAGGGTAAAGCAGTTTGTTTCTCCCAGAATCAATTGCACTAATTAAAAAAAAAAGCTGGATGGGTTTTCTCTGCTTTCTTCTGTCCATCATTCTGTACACTTGCCAAGCTCACTGTCTCTGATATATCTTCTTGGGCCTCCCACCATCACCACCCTCGATGACTCCGCACCCTTCCAAACTCACTTTCTCCACTCAGCCTGGAGACAGGAAGAGTCAGAGACTCTTTTTATTATTTTTGCATGTGGTGTCGATATCTGGATCTGGAAGGAATCTTGGCACCAAAGCTGTCTTTCCCATTGGTGAGCAAGAAAGAAAATGAAAGAAAAATATGGATGAGCAAAGCCCAGGAAGCCTGATAGGGGCTTCTGGGTAATCACACGGGAGCAAATGTTCAGATCATGGGTCGCTGAGAAACAGCACCTGAGGCAGGAGGTGAAGCTAGAGAAAAAGGAAACTCCGTGTGATTCAAGTCAAGACCCCAGAGCCTCCAGCAGTGTGCTAGGTGCTAGATTTTATCCTTCAAAGATGGAGAGAGAGCATCAGAATGAGGCCAGGTGGGCTGGGTGTGGAGAGGATTAGAGGCCAGTTAGGAAGTTCTTGGGTTAGATGAGAGATTAAAGGGCCCCCTAAAGAAAAGCATTTAGAAAATGTAATAACTGCCTGCCACGGTAATTAATGACTTTGCTAAATGAGTAAATGAATGAAAATACACAATGTGAAAGTAGGTGTCAGAGAGAAGGTTGGCAAAACAGGGAGAGTTTAGAATGGGCCGTATAGAGGCTACTGTTGACTTGTGTGACAGGATTTGTCCTCTGGATGGGGGTTGGGGGGGTTGGAAAAAGAAATAGATGTCAGTTATTCAGACAGACAGTGATGTCAGTTATTCAGACAGACAATGATGTCAGTTACTCAGACAGTGATGTCAGTTATT
>NW_021604568.1:17645067-17653299 GCF_004785775.1 Grammomys surdaster | reverse complement strand
TCAGACAGACAATGATGTCAGTTACTCAGACAGTGATGTCAGTTATTCGGACAGACAGTGATGTCAGTTATTCAGACAGACAGTGATGTCAGTTATTCACACAGTGATGCCAGTTATTCAGACAGGCAGTAATGTCAGCTATTCAGACAGTGATGTCAGTTACTCAGACAGACAGTGATGTCAGTTATTCAGACAGACAGTGATGTCAGTTATTCAGACAGACAGTGATGTCAGTTATTCAGACAGTGATGTCAGTTACTCAGACAGACAGTGATGTCAGTTATTCGGACAGACAATGATGTCAGTCATTCAGACAGACAGTGATGTCAGTTATTCAGACAGTGATGTCGGTCATTCGGACAGACAGTGATGTCAGTCATTCAGACAGACAGTGATGTCAGTTATTCGGACAGACAGTGATGTCAGTTATTCAGAGGGGAGCTCAGAGAGACACTGGATTTAGCACAGAGAGGTTCCAGCCCTCTGTCTGTCCTTTTATCCCTCCCTCTATGAGATAGTCCATCCATTCATCTGTCTATCTGTTACCCCATCTACCTATTGATTATCTAGTATTTATTGCATATCCATCAGCTTTTCCCTGCACACATATCCTTACATTCCTTCTACCCAAATAGTCTGCATTTACCGTGAGAGAATAAAAACCTGGAGTGCCACGCACGTTGTAGAGAAGGAGGCCAACACACAGTTTTACATCAGGACATGGTATTCTCTGGTCAGGGGCCCATGAAGCGCTTTGGGAGAACAGAGATAAGAAAAGACAACTTAATAAAGCTTCCCGGAGAAGCTGCCTTGTCAAGTAGGTCAGAGGATGAGTTGTGTGGAAGAGAACAGTGTGGTAGAAAAGCCAAGGACTACAGGAAGACAGGAGTAAGAAGTAAAGCACAACCCAGCCCTGAGTGTTGATAAGGACATCACTGGGCTACATGCTTCACTGCTCAGACCTCACTAACATGGCTGTACTGATGAGACCTCACTAACATGGCTATACTTATGGACCCACAGTGACAGGACCTCACTAAGATGGCCGCACTGATGAGACCTCAAGACTACTTTAGTTTCTGGTCATACCAACGGTCTTATAGAAGATAGGTAAGAGGACAACCAGAGGCACACAGCTCCTCTATACAGGATGTGGAGTCAACCCCACTGCACTAACTCCAAATCCTGGTATCTGTCACTAGCTGCAAAGGATTCTTTGTTCTGACACAAGTACAATGTTCCCACACGGTTTGGCCTTCCTACCTTTAGTTCAGACAGACAAACTGATGATCCTAAGTTTAGACACTCTGTATGTCTCAGTAACTAAGACTACCTCTGTTTTAAAGACTTTTCATAGCACTTGGGGCATAATGTCCACCAGAGCCTCTTAGCATCATTTGAAAAGTGAACATGGCTTCCCAGGTTACACATGCTTATTAAGTTCTTGCTTTATCTTATCTCATCCTGAGCATTCTGCTTGCTACAGAGTGGATACTCTGTGACAGCTTACTGACTCTGAGTTGTTTCCACAAATAGAAAAAAAACGCCCTCCGAGGTCACACTGATCTTTTAATGCTTACTGTTAACACCCTGTTTACATGAGACACACTCACTGCATGTGTGTGACGTGTGGCACACTCACTGAGTGTGTGTGACAGCCTGGGCCCTGGACATACTGGTCACACGTCTTTCTTCCAGATACTCAGGCTTGCCCTGTGTGATCCTTAAATCCCACTGCACTGATATTCCAGTTCAATCCTTGACTCTCACTTAGCCAAACGGTCTAGACAAAGTCTCTGCTGTCACATGCTGACACCAACTGTAAATAATCCATGTTTCTGTTCTACTCCTGGGATATGCCTAATAGATTTGCCTTCTTAACCCTCTTGCCCCAAGGCTACCCCATTCACTGCAGAGGAAGTTCTGTGCTAAATGGATACACCATCTTAGTACAGGGCTAGGGAATGATGTGGTGGGAACAGGACCTTAGGATCTTTCGTGGGGGTACTGAAGGAAGAGGATATGAATGGGAAGGTCTCTGGGTCCATAGATTTCAGACCACCTTGTCTAAAGCTGCGGGCAGAAGAGGGAAGCCATATCTGATCCCCTCTCCTGCCCCAGTACAGCGGACTTTTTCTCTTCCAAGATGTCCACCAGTGGGTTCCTGCACTCAACAACAATGAAGGCCTCACACACGGGGATCACATCCCATCAGGCCCATAAGCTAAACACTCACATTCGATTCTTCCCAGATCCCTACCCGATTCCAGGGATGGGACTTCCACCTTTCACAACTCCTTTTCAAAGCTGCTTCACCCACTGAGCAAAGAACAGGGGTAAGTGATACCTCAGCCTTCTTCAGGGTGCTCCATCATTCTGACCCTGTGACAGTGGAAAGCATCCCCAGCAGACTGCATGCAGGCTGCAGATCTCCCAGCACAATACCTTTTTATGGTCATGCACAGTTGGTGGTTGATCTCACCCCTGCAGCCCATGTCCTGAGGAATTCTCATCTTGTACCTGGTTGCCTCTTACAGTATCCTGTGGGCCAGGAGCATGCCGTGTGTTTAATTACCCTCTGCCACTTGAGGAGAACCTGTGGAGGGCAAGGATAGCCTGGGTAGTCTGAACATTATACTCCAGAGCCATCGTGTGCTCTCTTCTCCTTGGGGTCTATCTCTGGAATCCTGCCTGAGCCTCCTTTGTGGTCTCTACCACTGCAGCCTCCTCTTAGGGCAGCGTGGGGCTGGGTCTCACACAGACTTGTCTTCCTGCTTCCTGCCCATCTCTTGCTTCCGCCCCTCCAGGGTGTCCTGCCATTTTCCTTTCTGTGGGGCATTTCCAACTCAATGAATAAGAAACTTCTCTGTAATTTCCAAAGGTGATTAATTATGCAGAAAATCTCATATGCAAGGAAAACAAGAATTTAAAAGAGCTATCAACATGAAAAGCCCCACACTCTGCTGCAGTCTTGGGATTTTCTTTTCCTCCCACAGTTGTCAGTGTCGAGCAAATGAAGCAGGGCCTGGACTTCCACTTAGGTTATGATATAGACAGGTTGAAGTCCAGTTTCACTTCTATGGATGGGCCCACCAACTCTGTCCTCACAAACATGAGTTTAAATCAGAGGAAGCGTTTTGGCTGGTGACTGCCACGGAGCACAGTGCTCTATGTTGCATTTTCTCCTCTCTATTTTATTTTTTTTTTGTACAAAAATTTCCAGATTAACATTTCTGTCGAGTAGCGACAGAGTGTGGGATGTTTCCAGAGGTCACATTGCTAAACTTTAAATAACGCCCTCCTTTCCCTTTTGGTATTTGGGCTTTCAGGAAAAGTGGGCGCATAGAGGCAGAGGGAAAAAAAATCTAGAGGTGTTTAGGGTATGTGTCATTTCCAGAATATTTCTTGTAGAATGTGCAGCATTTAACATACACAGATACAGTAAGATTCACATGAGTGGAGCTGGCCACGAGACTGCTGGGCCCACCAGTGGTTAGACTCACCATCGTTGAGGACATGTAGGCAGCAGAGACAGGACTGGCAGCCTTGTGGGCTCCCTGACCAGAAGTGAGGACTTAACAAGTCAGGGGCTCTCACCTCGGAGTGAGTCAGTCACTTGAGGGGCAAAGGACCCTGGCTGATTCAGGAGGAAGGAACCTACGCATTCCTCCCCCGATGAGATGGTTCCACGCAGTGAGTCATGCCATCATCCCATTGGGAAGCAAGCCACAAGCAGGGACAGAGTGGTTTGTCACACAGGACTCAGGAGCCTGGGGACATCACTGCAGGAATGTGTGAATGTCAGCAGCAGCTGAGTTTAGGATGCTAAGGGTGAGCAACATTTATTTGACATTTACAGTGTGCCAAGCATTGTGCCGAGCTCTGTCCAGCAAAGTGGGAGTGGGAAGACTGGGGATGTGAGATCGTAAGTCATTCACACATCATCCATGTGACGAATGGAATTTGAGCTCAGGAGGCCTGGTGGGCTGCGTGGCCGGAGATCTTGAATCTGTGCTGCCTGCTGCTGAGCTAGGGGTGCCTGTTTCTGTGTGGCTGCCAGAAACACTAGGCAGAAGTGAACTTGGATAATGGAGGTAACTTTGTTTCCACTTTCTGCCTAAATCCTTTTCAAAGGAAGAGTGTTTAGGGACCTTAGCATCTTGACTAGACAGAGCTCCAGCACCTGTCGGAAACATACTTCATTTCTCATTAAAATAGCAAATCTTCAGCCTTTTTTGGTTTACACTCTTTACACTCTTGAAAAAAGTCACTGAGAATCCCAGGGGGGGTTGTTTATATGGGTTAAATCTATTAATACTTCCTATATTACATCAAAGCTGAAGGAATGTTTACATGCTAATGAAAAACTCCATTTACATTTCACTTTAAAATAACAAGAGTGTTGCTTTAAATAACAATCTATTTTATTAGAAGTAGTTCTCAAAGCTACAAATATATATGTAGGGAAATGCTTGGAAGAGTTTCACACTTTTCAGACTCGGGTGTCTAGCAAGAAGACCTTTGGGTGGCTCCTATTTTCAGTTTGTGGGATTTTCACACCCAGGTCCTGTTGCTTCCCTGAGAATAGAAATTAAGGACATCATTTGACTGGAGAAACAAACACACTGACCCCCACCCTCACCCCACCACAGGGCTCCATGAGATCAGCAGGTTGCCTGAATCTCATCTCACTTTAAAACCACCACAGTGGATGGATGGGGGTAATCTTGGCTTGAGGCTTAGGTTCATATATATTGTCCTTCCCAAGGTCTCTGAACTGAGACAGGTAGGTGTTCCTGACCTGCTTTCCATGTTGGCAACGTGTGCCTAGGGGATGTCTGGGAACGGGCACTGGAGCCCCTTTGGGAGGACTAAGGGTAGTGGTGAGAATGCTGGACTTTGCTGTCAGCCATGCTATGCTCTGGGGCTGCCAGGCAAGCTGTAGAACACAGCTCTGCATGATGACCTGCTGGGAAAAATGCTCTGTTGAAGACAGTGCCTTCATCAGTGCCTCTTCTTCCCAGAATGCTAGAGGATTCCAGCACTGCACTAAGGTGTTAGGCAGGTGTTATGAATTCTGTGTCCAGAAACATTTGTTAAAGCTTCCTTCTGAGGTTGGGGCTTGAGGAGGTACTACAGATAGTTCTGCAGCTCGGAGTTCTGGCTAGAAGGTAAATACACATACAGCTCCCTCTACTTTCTTGGCCAATTTTATTTTATTTCTTAATTTAATTTAATTTTTTTGTCACAGAGAATAAAAAGGCTGCAATGATAGTTGACCTAAGTCAACCCTTAGAATTAGAAATATCAGATTCTTGTAATCACCCAGCAGTTGCTTACCTGACTCCATATAACAGCTTGAAGCTTCTTGGAACAGATGTCTGGGTAGAGGAAATGCCTTCCCTTCCAGAATACTGCAGCAAAGGAATCAGACCCCACGCTAGAAAACCTCTCTGCAGAAACAGGACAAAGGCCCAGAGATCGACCCCCTATTAGAACTTCAAGCTGAACCACACTCAGCTACAAATAAGGCCTGTGTCTGTGACATTCCCTTCTTGTTTGTTAGACTGACTGTTTTGTGTGGTGTGGCTGGTGACTGGTTCATTGGTGGGGCATCAGATGCTTTGCGGGGCTCAGAGGTAAGAGATGAATGGGGTGTCTTTATACTGAGGAGACAGGCAAGAACAGGTGTCTATGCCACAACCTAAGACATGGAGAGAAGGTTCTGGAATTTTTCAGGAGGGTCTTCTGGTGTTCTACTTTTAGCCTGTGCTGGGATCAGTTCAGAAGCAGAGAGTCTAAGGCCAGTGCTGCTACTGCTGCTGGTCTGGGGTTCACACTTGGAGAGCCACTGATTATGGCAATGCTGGCCAGATGCTCTAGGCTGCTGGTCAGCCCCCCTTTCAGGTCTAAAGATTGGTTGAGAAGGAACATACCTAGATCAATTTTATTAGGATCTGAGCCTTGGGGTGGGGGATAGGGGTGAGTCGGGAAGATGACAGTGCAAGCTGAAGCTTGGGTCTGGATTGTTGAGCCAGTTGGACATGAACAGTAGGGAAGGCATTGAGGCCAAGAAGTTAGTCACGGGCAGCAGAATAAGTGGGAACCCCTTGCTGCCTTGACGTGGAACTATTCCTGGAAGGCTGTGGGAACTCACAGAGAAGGACTATAAAGTTGGGTGACAGCTTTTTACTCATGGAGGACACTAATTCTCGTGTGTTAGTTGGTTGTGTGTACCTATGACCAGAGTATCTGAGGGAACAGCTTAAAGGGAGAAGACATCGTTTTGGTCCACAGCTTGGGAACACTTTGCTCAGTTTCTGGCCCTGTGGGGAGACAGTATTATGGATTGGGAGCATGTGGTAGAAACTGTTCACTTCATGGTAGCCTGGATAGAGAGAGGACAAGAAACAGCTCCTAAGGATACAGTTCCAGTGACCCACTTACTCCATCTAAGCCACATCTCCTGACGTTTCCAGAGCCCAAAATAGTCCCAACAACTAGGCACAATGGTTTTCAAAACATGAGCCCTTGGGGAAACACTTCATTTCAAAGCATAAAAATGTGGTGACCGTGAACATGCTTAGATCCTTTCAGGGGTAGCCCTACTGCCTGTCAAATCTGTATCTTCATTTTGAACATAAAGGAGGAGACAACCATTTGTCCATAGGTTGACCTTGGCCTGAAATAGGGATGTTGTTGTCTGAGTTATAATTGAAAATGTATTCCCAAACAGGGGGCTCCAGGGCAGTTATTTAGAGAGAAACCCTCCTTTCAACAGTGACCTTCAGAGCAGTCTTTGTGCCCTGAGCTACTGGAAGGACAGCTGATGTGTTCTACTCTGTTCCTCCTGCTACTTCCTCTGCATAGACACATCTTTGGTTGTCAGGAGGTAGTGTGATGTGGGTCAGGCTGAGAAGGCCATCTACACTGCATAAATGGGTGTATCTGGGTGTGTCAGGGTGCTACCAAATATTGTCTCACTGCATTTCTGATACCAAGCCATGCAGAAGAGAGCCTCCTTGCTCTACCTGAGAGACAGACCAATTGCTTTTGTTTCAACAAGGACAGAGGGCACTGGCCTCAGGCACCTCCAGAACCTAGCCAAGTACCTTATGTCTTTGTCCAGTCTATACCCCTGTGGGTCTGCAACACCCTTCCTGGTTTCTTTGGACGGCTCCCTTCTGTGAAGGAAGTGTGGTTCCTGCCACAATGTCTCTGGATGGTCATAGTGGACACAGGAAGAACCCTAGGAGGAGGAACAGCAGTATGTCTATCCAGGGCTCTTTTGATGTAATGTTAGAGGCTGTCATCCCATTCACTGTCCTTGAAGGTGTCACATGAGTGTACACCTTGCACAGGGAGACCAAGCCATGGATGGATGAGTTTCAGCAGTGGCCAGTTTCAATATGGTCTTACACACTCTTCCATGGTGCATGGTACCTGCCCAGTGGATGGAGGGTCCACATATTTTTCTTTCCTTCTGAAAGAGGTTCACAAGGAGATGGGCCTGGCAAGGCCAGCTTCAATAGCTGCAGCAAGGGAAGGTTTCTGTGGTCAGGGAGCTCTACTGCCCAGAGCAATGCAGGCCTTGGGACTCCATACTGTTTAAGGTCTGTGATGTTCCTTAGGGATGACCAGTCCAGAGCCTGGGGACAGTGGTGCTGAGAGTGGTGGGCCGCAGACCCCAGGTGACTTCTTCATAAGACAGTACCACCAGGTTGTAGTTGAGCCATATTGTACAGTAACAACACATATTATGTTTTGTTTTCAATGGCAAGCACCATTAAACTGTGCTCACCCATTCTGCCATTGCACTTTATTGGGCCTAGTAGAGATCACTAAAATACATTCAAGTCAGATTCGAGCTTCATATGTATGAAATTCATTTCAAAATGGAGACAGAAGTCCAAGGGCTGAAAGGATGGAACAGGAAGTCAGGGCCACGTGGTGAGTGCACTAGGAGTGTGTGGGCTTCCTCTCCAAGTCTGGCTCTAACTCTTAACCAGGTCCATGAATGGGCTGACTTTGGGCCTTGCTGTGCACAAAGGCTAACCCCAGCTAAGGAAGTTGTATATTGAATGCTTTATGCTCCTATACCATCAGGTGCAGTGACAGATTCTGAGTGAATGTGGCTGTATGAGTACAGTCTAGAACAGTCCTGATGTATGTGGCTGTGTGAGTACAGTCTAGAACAGTCCTGATGGAGGTGGCTGTGTGAGTACAGTCTAG
>NW_021604568.1:17622147-17645057 GCF_004785775.1 Grammomys surdaster | reverse complement strand
TGTGTGAGTACAGTCTAGAACAGTCCTGATGGAGGTGGCTGTGTGAGTACAGTCTAGAACAGTCCTGATGGACGTGGCTGTTGTGAGCGCAGTCTAGAACAGTCCTGATGGAGGTGGCTGTGTGAGCACAGTCTAGAACAGTCCTGATGGAGGTGGCTGTGTGAGTACAGTCTAGAGCAGTCCTGATGGAGGTGGCTGTGTGAGTGCAGTCTAGAACAATCCTGAGTGAATGTGGTTGTTGTGAGTGCAGTCTAGCACAGTCCTGATGGATGTGGCTGTGTGAGTACAGTCTAGAGCAGTCCTGATGGAGGTGGCTGTGTGAGTACAGTCTAGAGCAGTCCTGATGGAGGTGGCTGTGTGAGTACAGTCTAGAGCAGTCCTGATGGAGGTGGCTGTTGTGAGTACAGTCTAGAACAGTCCTGATGGACGTGGCTGTTGTGAGTGCAGTCTAGAACAGTCCTGATGTATGTGGCTGTGTGAGTACAGTCTAGAACAGTCCTGATGGAGGTGGCTGTGTGAGTACAGTCTAGAGCAGTCCTGATGGAGGTGGCTGTGTGAGTGCAGTCTAGAACAGTCCTGATGGAGGTGGCTGTGTGAGTGCAGTCCAGAACAGTCCTGATGGAGGTGGCTGTGTGAGTGCAGTCTAGAACAGTCCTGGTGGCTGTGGCTGTGTGAGCACAGTCTAGAACAATCCTGAGTGAATGTGGCTGTGTGAGTACAGTCTAGAACAGTCCTGATGGATGTGGCTGTGTGAGTACAGTCTAGAGCAATCCTGAGTGAATGTGGCTGTGTGAGTACAGTCTAGAACAGTCTTGATGGACATGGCTGTGTGAGTGCAGTCTAGAACAGTTCTGATGGAGGTGGCTGTGTGAGTACAGTCTGGAACAGCTGGTCTTGAGCTGATTTCCTCATCTGAGCCTGTTATGCTGATGGATTACAAACCCAAGCCAGCTGTCATGTGGTTGATTAACAGGCATTTGGAGGCCTAGCCTTTGGAACTTAGATTTATTTGCTCACACATCCAAATATTTACTAAATATCCACTTTGTTCCGGTCATAGTTCTAAGCGCCAACACACTTTCTCATGGTGTTGGCAAGGCTACCCTCTAAGTGGTGATCTAACACTGACAGAGCTGTTGCGAGCATCAAGATTGAAGCTGGCACCCTGCTGGATGCTCAGAGACAGAGAAGAGACTTGGTGGGGAGGGCCTAGAAGAGTTCCCTGACCCTGTATGAACCAGGCAGAGAAGCCAAGGAACCCGTTTCTTGAAAATGGTTTGTATGAACCACAGGCCTGGGTTCCTTTGTCCTTGAGAAGAATGTTTTATATGCAGTTGTGAGAGCTGTATATAAAATACAGAAACTGATAGGGGCCAGGGTGCAGCTCCAAGACATTAAGGAGAAGGCCCTGCTAAGAACAGGAGCTAAGGATTCCCTGGGAAGGGGAGTTATCTTCTGTTAGCAGGAGTGATTCATTCTCTTGATGCTCACCTTGAGTCCCTGCCTCCTGCACAATTGTGATATTCTCTGTGCCTGTCTTGGAAGGAAGATATTAGAGAGCAGCTGTTTGCTCAGCTCAGAGTCTGTTGACTCTAAAACAACTTGCCTGAAAGAAAAATGGCCCAGTGTATATTTACTGTTGAATATAATTTTCCTTGGGAAGTCTGCAAGCCCATTAAAGATTAATAAGGAACCTTATTTTCATGTTTCTGTTTCAGGTTTGTTTGTAGGAGTGTAGGTTGTTAGCCACTCAGGCATCCCTTTCTCTCCACATTCTAGGGCTCCTCTGATGTGTCACAAGAAAGTCCATAGCTGATGGAGCAGAGACTGGGGGCGCAGGTTCCACAGAGGTACTTAGCGCTAGCCTTTGAGAATCTGTGAAAGAGGGAAGGGCTTTGCAAATTATTAAAGTTAAGAGAGTGTACAATTTTAATTTTTCATCTTCTGGGAACCCCAAAGAACCAAGGCTTGACTGAAGGAAGCAGCCAGCATTTGGGATAATTTCTAGAGTTGACTTGGTGTTCACAAAGCTATTTAGAGTTCAGACAGACCCTTTGGCTGTAAGCATCATGATATTAAATTACTGGTCTCTACACACCCTTCTGAAATGCTCGGCTCCCCCACTAATGAGCACAAGCCTGGAGGGCTGGTCTTCAGATCAGTGCTGAGTGAACAGGAGCTACAGGTAGGACTGTACTTCCCACTCTTGTATCTGGGCTGTGGTCTCATTGGCCTGAAGGACACACTGATGTTAAGGAAGACATTAGAGGACTTGCTAAAGAAAGGCCTTTGGGCTCAATGCTAGGAATGACCCTGGTGTCTGTCATGACCTTACTGAGTTTGCAGACTTTGAACACATGGAATTATATACCAAGTATTACATTATGAATTTTAGAACCCCAGCATTTCACAGAGGTTCGAAGGTCCATGTGGAGTCTCTGGGCTGACCCAGAGAAGAGCTACAGAAACTGGTGCTTGTGGGTTTTTGGATTGGAAACCAGGAGCAACTGTGAACAGGTCCAAGATGTCAGACATGCCTAACCCCTCCTCCCCAGCTGATGGGTTTGCTGTCCTTCAACCTGAGTAAGTAAACTGCATAGGAATTAGGGTTCTTGCCCGAAGTGTCATGGTTAGGAAGCAGCTGAATTCAAATATAATTTTCAGTCTGTCAACCAATTTGATATTCAAAACTCCTGCTGTTTATGTTGCTCGGGGGTGTTTGCTTAACATGTTAACACAAACCTGGTGGCTTTAAACATGATCTCACCCGCTCACAAGTCTGCAGGCCAGCAGCTCACCATGGCTGCACTGGGCTGTCCTTGGGGTACTTGGTGGGCTAAGTTCTTTCTGCATGTCTATGTTTTGCTCTCATTTCTGGATTTCTTAGCTCATAGGTCCATCCATCCATCCGTCCGTCCGTCCGTCCATCCGTCCATCTGTCTGTCTGTCACTCTTGTCCTCATTGTTGCTATATCATCTCTGTCCTCTTCTGTCCATCCCTTTTCTTTCAACCCCCCTTCACAATATAAGATCTTACTGTGTAGCCCAGGCTGGCCTTGAAGTTGAAGTCTTCCTGTCTCGGCTTCATGAATTCTGGGGTTGCCAGCATACCCACTACACCTGGCTTCTACTCTGTTTCCAGAGGCAGCGGGACCTATGGCGTCTCTCTTACAGGGCAGCCCACTTTCACTTTTAAGGATCTTTGTGACTGCCTTGGTCCCATCAGCTAAATTCCTTCGTTTGTCATAAGTGAGGTAGCATTCTCTCAGGCTTCCAGGATTAGTGGGTAGACATCAGGAATCAGGATGGCCCATGGGTCAATGTGATGACTTGTATATGCCCAGCCCAGTGAGTAGCCCTATTAGAGTGTGTGACCCTGTTGAAGTAGGTGTGGCCTTATTGGAGTAGGTGTGGCCTTATTGGAGTAGGTGTGGCCTTATTGGAGTAGGTGTGGCCTTGTTGGAGTAGGTGTGGCCTTGTTGGAGTAGGTGTGGCCTTGCTGGAGTAGGTGTGGCCTTGTTGGAGTAGGTGTGGCCTTGTTAGAGTAGGTGTTTCCCTGTGGGTGTGGGCTTTAAGACCCTCGTGCTAGCTGCCTGGGAGCCAGTATTCCGCTAGCAGCCTTCAGATGAAGATGTAGAACTCTCAGCTCCCCCTGCACCACGCCTGCCTGGATGTTGACATGTTCCCGCCTTGATAATGAACTGAACCTCTGAACCTGTAAGCCAGCCCCAAGTAAATGTTGTCATTTATAAGACTTGCCTTGATCATGGTGTCCATTCACAGCAGTAAAACCCTAACTAAGACAGTCAGTATGAATGCTTTCACATGTGGTCTTCTCACGGGTCTCCATCCAGTTTGGATTCTTTGCGAATCCCGTAAGACTTTTGGATTCTCCAAAGCTCAGCACTGTGTGTGTAGCTCTCACCCAGGCAGCAGGGCATGTGTGCATTCTGTATTCTTAACTGTCTGAGGCCTTCAGCCCCTCACTAATACTCCCCTTGACTCCACCGTATGGCAGCTACAGCTGAGCCTACCTCAGACTTGTTTCCCAGGCAAGAGCGAACATAGATAATAAAATGAAGCCATAGTGCTCGACCTTTGCTGTCCAGAGTTCCTGAGCAGTTGATGATGTGAGACTTGAGTTCCAAGATGAATGTGAGGCTGTTTCTGAAAGTCTCCCCTTGAAGACACAGCATCATGCTGAATTCTACGTGATGTAAATTCAAGCCATGTTGGAAGTCTGGAGCCTTACGGTGTAGCTCTACTGGTGTGAGATTAGTTGAACATCTAGATTTCTCTCTCTCTCTCCCTGTAGCCAAATTGTCACAAAGCAGATTTATTAATTTTCCCTGCAGAAATATCAAGGGCTTAAGAGCCAAGACTTACTCTAAAGGGTTTTAACATGTTTGTCACCTGCGGTTATCCCGGCAGACGACTGTTGGGTGGCTGAGAGCATATGATTGTTTCATCAGCCAGAAAGCCTTCAATTTCTCTGCTCCTTCAATTCCTTCCCTTAAAAACAAGCACTGAAAAGCTAGATTTTCTGCACTAATAGACATACTGTGGCAGGGACAATACAAACAACTCTATTTGACTTGGAGATGCAGTGCAGGGCTGTCTGCGCTCTCTCTGTGCTTCTGCTATTGTCTGCAATTTGTTTATCTTGCAACTATCAGTTTGTGCACTGGGAGGAGTCATTTGCGGGTCGTAGCGGAGGGAGCCCCTGCCGAAGGGCAGATCTGGGATACCAGATCAGAGACTACTGAAAGTCCCTTCCTAGTTGGGATGGATTAGCTTGCCAACACTCATAACTTACTTTGCAAAACTGCCATCGTGAGAGTAGCTGTCCAGCCACACATCAGCCACCTGGTGGATGTTGACTGATGGCTGTCAGTGTGCACGCAAGGTGCCTTCAGGAGGAATGCCAGAATTGATCGGATGCTGCCTGGACTTCCCTCAGAGGCCACTGCAGTGTGATGTGATCTGAATGGATAAGGACAATGGATAAGGTTGCATCGCCCTACAGCCTGGCTTGTCATCTCCACCTGGACAGCTTCCAACAACAGGAGACACGGGGGAAAACTGCAAGATGCCCCTGTGATGTCTGATCTCCTTCCTCAGACTAGGCTCTGTAGAAAGCCTTGGAGGTTGGGCATGGAGTATAGTGAGGGAAGCCTGGATCCATGTGCTGAACCCTTGACCTTGAGACCTGCCAAGTACGTCTACAAGGAAACTAAGGGACAGGAAGTCCAAGGATAGCCCCATGTCTTAATCAATGTATTGAAGCTTTCAAAATACCATGATAGAGGTGATGAAGGATTTGGGAACAGGGGTTGAGAACAACTTAGCCACAGAGTCCTTCCTGATTCAGGAGCATTGGGATGTCTCAGAGGCTGTTGGATCTAGTAGTTACAACACGATCACTGTGGATGCGTCACCTCTACTGAATCAGTTCCAGGTTTAATCTCACTGTGAATGACAACTCGGGGTAGCAGCTGGTGAACTCGAGATGCACGAAGCTTCAGCCCTTGCAGCAGAGGTGTGTGCATCTGCTCAGGACTTTTGCCGCAGAGAGGCTACGCTACATGCTCGGCTCTCAGGCTCACTCCTAGGCAGCAGGTGGACTCAGGTTCATTCCTACAGTTCAGTTCCACAGCCTGCCTCCAGCCTTGTCTCCAGGAAGCCTGTGTGGAGTTAGAGAGACAACACCTCCTGCAGAATGTATTTAATACAGGCTCTGACTTTCTGAAAGATCCTTTCCAGATGTGCGCTCCAGTAGGCTGCTGGAGCACAATGGCTAAGGTAATTTTCTAAAAACAGAAGGAGAAAAAAAATCTGTTTTGTGTCACTCCATCAGACAATTACGTCGCAGTACTCCAGCACTGTCCTCCCCGGGCTAATATTAGAAGCTTTGTTTTTCAAGATGTTTTCATTCTGCATGAGCTATTAGGAGCAGTACCCAACTTACTGATACTTAGCCATTGAAAAAATAATGCGTTTTCCTCTACATCTCTTCCACAAAGCAGCTTTATTTGAAATATCTTCACCCTTCTGACTGAGAGGTTGTAGGGAACACCATAAGGTTCTTGGCTTTTGGACTTCTCAGTTTCATTTTGGTCAGAGTTGATGCCACTGGGTTCACAGATGAGGTTAGGCTGTTATGCATTTGTGGCATGAGATCTATAGAGAAAAGGTGTGTTTCTGTACTTGGGCTTGCTGTACATTCTTTTTTTTTAGAATATATATATATATATACACACACACACATACATATAAATATATATACATATACATATATATATATATATAGTCACTGCCTTCAGACACAGCAGAAGAGGGCATCGGATCTCATTACAGATGGCTTTGAGCCATCATGTGGTTGCTGGTAACTGAACTCAGGACCTCTGGAAGAACAGCCAGTACTGTTAAACTGAGCTGAGCCGTCTCTTAAGCCCTTGCTGTATGTTCTTCTGGCAAACATTTTGCACTGGGGTTGTCTGGGAACTCAGAGAAGGATGAAGTGATGAGAATAGACTGTATTGAGTGGCCTGTGTTAGGAGGAACTCTGGGTAACTGCCACTAACTCTCTCAGGAGCCACGAAAGATGGCTTCATGGCATTGGCCCTGTCTTCTACGTGAAGAAAAAAAAACCAAGATTGGGAGAAGTCCAACCACAGACTAGAGGGACCTAGCAACCAAGGGATCAGAGAGGGACTCTGGAGCAGAGAGATGTTCCTACAACAGAGAGCCTTCTATCACCATACTCATTCAAAAGTTTCCATAGGCCAAGTGATCTGAACCAAGTTCAGGACTTGGAAGGCCTGATGTTTAAAGCTTTCCAGAAAATCTCTAGTGTTCCCCTCCTCTCCTTAGGTTCTCAGGTAGCCCAGGCTGGCCTCAAACTCACTATGAAGCTGAACATAGTCTTGAACTCCTGATCCTCCTGCCTCTATGTCCCACATTCTGGGGTTGTGGTTATATACCACTACAACTGGTTTTATACTGGGGGGTCAAAGCCAGGGCTCCAAGTGTGCAAGACAAGTATTTTACCAGATTCCATTGGCTAATCAAGTCCTTCGATACTACATGGATTCTGGCGGAGTCCAAAGAACCAAAGGAGAACCTGATTCATAGATAGGGTCACCTTCTCTTATGTGCATGCCCCGCCCCAACACGTTCCTCCACAATATACCACTGCCACCTGTGAGGCAGGAGAACATGAGGGGAAAGCATGAAGAGCAAGTTTCTCTAGATGACTTCAAGACCCCAGGGGAAGGAAATCTGTACTTCCCCCACTCCTCTGCCGAGCTTCTACAGACATGTGACAATTCCCTCTCCAACGTATGCCACCTGTGGTCACCTGCTCTGGAATACTGAGCAGGTGCTCCAGCCTCTGTTGCCTGTGAGCTGGATGAGGGACCCTTAAGAGAACTCTTCTTCCATACCCTCAAAGGAAACCAGGTGTCTTGATACTAAAATCATGGTTAATGGTAGAATGGGACTCAGATGACAAGAATGGTAACACCTGAAAAACAAGAAGTAGTTCTTGATGTTTGTTGTAGGCAGCCTTGTGTCCCGCACGCTTCATTTCTTAGGTTTTTAGAAGGAAACCCTAGGGCTAAGATGTTAAACATCATACTTAGTCGTTGTAGTTAGTAAGGGATATCCCATTCAGGACCAGAGTTCTTCACCCAGGCTTAACACCACATGGCTCTCATCCACGGGGATTGTCCCAGGAAATCAGTTAGACGTTACAGTAATTTGGGAGGAGTTACACCAGCCTTGCCGATACGTGCTTGCCTATGCTTCATAACCTGATTTTTCCTAAACGTTACAGAAAAAGTAGGTAAATGATCCCCCTGCCCACCGTCCAGAGACCATCTGCTGTTCGAGGGGATGCTTCAAGACTGTCATTACAACCATGTTTCTATTTCCAGCTAGCAGTGTGTTCTCCTTAATATGTTTCTCTTTGCATCAGCCACCATTTTTCAGGTTTCCTGAGGGGCTCATGACATTTGCCAGTCTCTTCTTCTTCTTCTTGGAGGGTGGAGGTTTTTTTTCCTGTGGCCGAGGGCGATACATTTCTACATTACCGTCTATTCATTTCCTTTTCATTTTCTCAGAGAAAAACAATCAGCACTCATCACTGCTGTAGTCATGGAGATTTCATGTCTCCAGGAGAAATCCAGCCGTGGAGTTTCTTTGTTAGTCCCATGCTGGACATTTGGAGGTCCTTGTTTAGATTACAGCACTCCAGGCAGGGAAGCCACTGGAACAGGTTACAGCGTGGTTCACAATCTAGGGTCAGCAGGGGAGGTGTGTACATGAGCGGTATCCAAGGGCTGCTGGGGCTGTGCATACAGTAGGCGCTCAGGAAGTAGATGGTTGCTGGGCTGAGAGCCAGTGATCCAACCACCTATAAAAACTTGACTACTCAAGACTCATGTACTTGGAAGAGCCACAGCTGCAAACCCACCTTGTCTTTCCCACCACAACACTGTTTTCTGATGAGTTATCTACACCCTGAGCCTCTCTGTAGCGTGCCAGCTCCTTTCTGCTTTTGACTGCCATCCTTTTGGCACATTCTCTCCTTTTATGTGGTTCTCCTGGGAAAACACACACACACACACACACTGCCCTCAGCTACATATTGTGTGCCCCATTACTGCTCAAGCAGTGGGGATACACATAGGTCCTAAGCAAATCTTTGCTGAACATCTGAGAGACCCAAGCAAGAGTCTTTCTAACACACATCTGATCGTGTAGATGTGTCAGTTTATAAAGTCCTCCCGTTGGTTATTCTCCATTTGATTAATCTCCCTTCTAGGCTCCCTTCATAGTCTCACCAGCCTAGCTGAAACGCTTAGCAGAACTCCTGGCAAGGTGCATGCTTAGTGTAATGGTCGAGGGTCCTCTCTGGTGCTGGAGCTAGATGGAATGTGGCCATCCCCCAACCCCAGCCATGAAGTTCTGTAACTTGGAAGGATCTGCACTGACTTCCTGTCTGCCTCAGGACCCTCTTCAGGATAGTAGGGTCCGTGCTACCAATTAGTAAGTTGAGTACATGACTACATATTGAACACATCAACAGGCACCCAGCACATGCAAATCCTTCATAACGGATAGCCCGGAATTAGAGTAAACATGATAAGATGGTGCTGGCCTCTGCCTGCTACACCCTCCTTTGCTTTTCCCTGACAAACGTGCCCCTCTTTCTGTCTCAGTCCTGACAGCATGACTTCTCTGAAGCCATTGCAGCCGTGTGTTAGTATGTAGCTTTAAAATCCAGGTTCCGTTGCTCCCTGTTTTGCTCTAGAACAAAGACTTATTTTTCTTAAGTATAAAATTCGGATTAGGGAATGAGGCAGGGCAGGGAGACGGTAGAAAGGCAGTGTGTGTGAGGAGAAATGAGCCCAAACCAAGTGTTATGAAATACCACAGGGAAACCTGTTACTTGGCATGCTAATTAAAACATTAAAAATAAATAAATAAAGTCAAAACTTAAAACAACAAAATATCTACCTCCTTAGAGTTGTCAGGGAAAAAGTAGGTCATTTGTAAGCTTTTATTAAATTCTCATTTGTCTTCAGTTTTACTTTTCTTAGCAGCCTTTCTCAACAGCTTTCAAGGACTTGCTGTTCTCCCAACGATTATGAAGTAGAGGCAGGGGGATCGAGAGTTCAAGGTCATTTTTAACTACCTATCCAGTTGAGGCCAGCTTGAGCTACATAAGACCATGTCTCAAATCATCAAAACAAACAAGAACTAGCCAAGGTATTTCCATAATCCTTTACCTCTTTCTTACGGCTTCTGGACAGATTAAGCTAAAGACAAGGTCTTTCTCATTGTTATATCAGAAGCACCGAGACCACAGCATTAGCCTCTGAGCTGGAACTGTTTGACATCTTCAACATTGCACCTGACCACTGGCACTCAACACCTGAGGTCTTAGAGTTGTGCGATGGGGAGAGATGCTACAGAGGAATAATTCCTCTTTCTTTGGACTGATGATTGGGCTATAGCTGGTGCCATGATGCTTTAGTTGTCAAGTAGAAGCCTGGCCCAGAGTACCGAGATTGGATAGCCAAGATACAACCCAGGCTTTATCCATAAGACCAGCCACATCATCATGTTTCTTCAGCATGGTGTCCATTTATCATCCAAGAACAACCTGCTTTATAGCATTTGGTGATTAGCACAGGATAAATACTCTCGTTGTGGTATTTTCAAATTGCTACTCTAATGTCAAGCAGCTCCCACAATTCCTCAGAATGGCCCACCTACCCATAATGAGCTGCCTCCAGCACACTACGTATGGAGCTCCTACTTCAGCCTTCCATCCTGTATAATGGAAGGTCTCATCATATGACCACTCTGTCTCCACGTATGAGTGTGAGGAACAGGTGTGGAGCAGATCTGATAGAACCAGTGATGTGGGTGCTGTGACAGCGACCTTGAACTTGCCTGGATTCTGGAACTCTTTGCCCACAATGCATTGGTCTTGTTACTAGGGACACAGAGTACAATGAAATATGCATGGCCAGGTGGTACAATTGTTTATGCGAAAATCCAAACAACATGTCTTAACAGAAACATCACATGTAACATCCGTTCAGTGTTTTCAGCTTTCTAATGGTTGCATTTAGCTCGGGAACTATGAATGCTTTGCTTTTCGTGTGTCTCTACAGCAGGTTTCTTTGTTACATTGTATACTGCTTTTCATCTGTAATATAGCAACTTACTTGTACATTCATTTACAGAAGAATTTAAAAGCAGATTCAGAAGGAAGCTTGAGGACAACTTTATTCGAGTTTAAGAGGAAATATATAACACAAATTAGGTGAAAATTCCCGCTGCTGCCTGGAGAAAAGGTGGAGGAAAATCATATCCTTTAAGTTAGACAAGGAATATAAGTTAGACAAGTTAAAAGGACTCCCAAGAATGGAAGAGGAAATGAGCTGAGAAAAGATCCCCTAGCCACCCTCCCCTGCACTGATTGCGGCCTTTCATTGCCCCCACCTCCATATTCCGTAGCTGCTCTTTGGGTACATGCTCTGCTTGTTGGATAATCCTGGGTAAAGTGTGTGTGTGTGTGTGTGTGTGTGCACGCACACACGTGTGCGCACTTCTTGTCTTCCTCAGAACTCTGGCTTCCTCTATGCTAATCTTCCTGCTTTCTTCTGCTTCCATTCCCAAGCTATACTGCACAGCCTTACTGGTCTCCGAGCAGTCTTCATTCATGGTCCCTTCTCAGTAGGCAGCCATGGGGATCCTGATGTATATTTAGTTTGATTCTGCCAATCAGATGTATACTGTCTGCAACTCACTGACTCAATTAACCTTTTATTCCAGGGTCTAGTTGTGAGTCAATTCTGGGGTTATTAAGCAAAATGAGTCTGGAGGTATTTGCCTGGACAGACGGACTGTAATCTGCACCACAGTGGCACCAGTTAACAGTATTCTCTAGAGACCCAGAAACATCCACAAGCTGGTGGGCAGGAGGGGCTACCAGGTCAGGGCACTGGTCAGCCTGTCATTACTCCTAGCCAGGGTCTGTGTAGAGCTGTCTGAGGTGGAGGTGGGCTTTGCAGAATTAGAAACCATTAGATCATTAACTTTCATGACCAGAATTTTTTTTTCTAAAATTAACACTCCATTCAAGCTGAATGCCATTGGATCCAGTTGAGTAATCCTGAGGTATCTTTAGGGATTTCCTACAGAAAAGAAATTCTTTGGCCAGACTGTAGAAATGCCAAGGTCTCGTGCCGTTCTGTGTGTTTAATAGAAGGTATAGGGTGCAGCCAAGCCTTGGCTATGTTTGTGTTCCCAGTATTCATACATGTTCAGTCTCATCGTTTGGGGGAGGGGTGGTTTGCAGAGCCGCTTAGCTTAGCCCATGGTCCTGGTCCAGAAGTGGCCAAGGGGCTTTCCAAAAGGTTTTGGTGCTGTATAGAGAAAATGAAGCAGACCCCAGCACCTGTGCCTAGACCCCTTGTGATGAGCCTGCCTCCCGGAACACAGAGCCCTTGCAGTGTACTATGAGCTTTGACCACTGGCCAGTCCTTCCAGTGCCTTCTCTAGTTAAAATGGTAGGAAAGGTTCTAGGCAGAGTATCTCACACACTTACAGTACTAGACTTGGGAGGCTGAGGCAGGAGGATTGCAAGTCTGAGGACAACCTGTACTAAATAGCATGACTTTATCTCAGAAACAAAGCAAACACCCACAAACCTCAAAACCCGGAAGAAAGTGAACCTTCACAAACCTTTAACTCCCTACAGCCCTGCCCAGCTTAGCACAGCAAATGTAGCCTTGCAACATCATAGGTCAAGCTCTATGATCAGAGATCACAGTTGTTCTCATGGAAAGAGGTTGAATGATCCCTGGGCATGTCGGCAGCCAACCAGAGTGAGCCGTGTAAACAGGGACAGGTGCCCATTGTCTACCGAGTTGCTAGGTAACTTACATCTCCAAGTTCACCATGTTCTCCCGTTAGAAACATGGCTGCTGACTGCCAAGATGACCTCACCAGAGGCTACTTCTTATTCAGGATTTTCCCCAACAATATCCCCTGAAGATCTTAAAACAGTCCATGGGCAAAACCAGCTTCCCTCGCCCTCCTCAGACCAGTGAGTCGATGGCTTCCCTTCATTTTCTTCTGTGTCTCTCTCCTTCACCACGCAGGGCTTCCGATGAATCCCACTCACCTCTGGAGAGTTCGCTGAGGTCTCATAGCCCCATCTGGGCCAAAGGGCCCTGAAGACCAGGCATTGAGCCACAGGCATCATTGCCCACGGAGAGCCTCACCCACCCCTCTTGGATTTCCCTTTGGTTCCAGAAAAAAAACAGCTCTTTAGTACGTGGGGCAAGGGGATGAGAAAAGACTCGGGAGACAGACGCATGCATATTGCAAGGCTCTAGGAATTATGGGAGCAGATGGGCTGTAGGATCCAATTCTGATGCCAGGAACATGTTTCTGTATAAAGTAAATATTTTCCCAGTGTGGATCTCCGGTGAGAGTGTAGAGAAGCATATTTCCTAAAGATGCAAATAAGTCTAGTCAGAAATAAATATTGAATGGAAACTTCAAAGCCTCTAGATTTCTCCAGTTATAGACCCTGAAGATTTCTGTCCAAACAAGCAGGCACACACAGGTAGATGAAGGCTGTGAGAGGGGCAGGTTGGGGGTTGAATAAAAGCAAGATGCACCCATATTTTAATGTTTGTGTGTGCATCTGTGTGTATGTGTGTTTGCACACGAGCACATGTGTGCATGCGTGTGTGTGTGTGTGTGTGTGTGTGTGAGGCAGGTGGTGAGGAGGAGAGAAAACAGGCATAAAGAAGCATATTTCCAAAAGACTTATTGTTATGTCTGTCCAAAGACTTAGTATTTTTTTCTCTTCATGGTATACTTTCCATTTGTCATAGGCACATAATATATCATACATATTTATGGACTGTGAGGTGATGTTTTAATACGCGTACACATGCAGTGTGTAATGATTTGGCTAATTGATGTGTTCATTGTCCCAGAAATGTATCATGTCTTTGTACTGTGAACATCCAAAATCCTCTCTACTCACTGTTTTGAAGTACGTAACTAAGTGTCAGAACCATGGTTGCCTCCTGTGCTGTGAACCATGGGGAGTTGCTCCTCTGACCAGCCACACCCCCATGGCTGTTACCAGCCTCTTCCCTCATCCCTCCTCTCAGTTCAAAGGCCTGGGATGTTTTCAGTGTCTCCCCCAACCCCCTCCCTCCACACACCACACCTCTTTTCTGTTTCAGATCTCGCCTTGCAGATTTTTTTACCAACTGCCAACCAGAGTCAAGGTCTGTCAGCAACTGTCTTAAGGAGAACTACGCAGATTGCCTCCTGGCCTACTCGGGACTGATTGGTAAGACCAGGGGAGGGAGGAAGGGAAGGAGTGGCAGAGAAATTCCAATTACAAAGGCAGCATGCGATGTCTGCATAAGAGAAAATTTCCCAGTAGACTTAGTTCTGGAGGTTTGAAGATAGCCGGAAGGAAGGAAGGAAGGAAGGAAGGAAGGAAGGAAGGAAGGAGGGAAGGAAGGAAGGAAGGGAGGGAAGGAGGGAAGGAAGGAAGGAAGGGAGGGAAGGAGAGAAAGAAGGAAGGAAGGAAAAAAGGAAGGGAAGGGAAGGGAAGGGAAGGGAAGGGAAGGGAAGGGAAGGGAGAGAAGGAGACATGCCAGAGAAGGGAGAAACTGGGATAATTATGGAGCAGGAAGGCTACAGATTTTAAAGAAAGTTAAGCATCTCCCTTGGGGAACTGGCCACACACAACCTGAGCAGGGGTTGCATATGTATTAGAAGAAGAGAGCAAGTCAAACAAAGCTCGTTGCATTTGGGAAGAAGGAACTCGGAAATCCAAGAAACTGTCTCCAAGAAATGGCCCCCTGGAAATGAACCCTCCAATACCAAGGAGTGCCTTGCCAATGTTATTCTTGGCCGTTTGACTCCTGACGTGCGTGGGATTGTTTAGAATTATTTTCCTTGTAAATAACTGAAAGCAGAAACTGTGTTTTCTAGCTTGAGAGGCTTGTGGCACTAGGCTAGCCATATGCTCAGCGTTCAGGAGAATAGTGAAATTAAATAACACTCCTTGGGGAAACATCCAGAAAGAGGCAGACTTAGATCTGGGGTAAACAGGGCTAGCAGAGAGAAAGATGGTTGCCTCACTTGGCAGGAAGAAAGAAAGTCCTTGTGTACTAGGGACAGCTAAATCTTCTCTATCAGAGCTCCATCATAGTTGGCATTTGAGAAGGAATATACAGTGACAGCTGTGGAAGGTGAGAGAAATCACAGCTGTCACACAGCCCTGGCTCAGTGGCATCTCCATCCAAGTGTCTGTGACAGGGTCATACATATCACCAACAGAAAGACCCTCCCACCTAGAATGACAACACAAGCTAACAACCTCATCACCAGAATGTCTCCAGTGAGAGTCTTTGGTTCCAGTAAGCGAGTGTGTAATGCAAAAGGTCCCAGTCACTCTCAGCTTTTTAAAAGGATACCTATGTTTCCATTTGTAATACCTTTAAAAATCCTGCTCCAGTTCCTCCAGGTGTGCACCATATCTGTGGTTCTAGCCAACAAGTGTACGCCCTCCATAAGTTAGAACAGCAAAAATGTAGTCATGGTCTCCCTAAAGAAGGTTTTAGTTTCTACCTAAGATGATGGATGAAATTATGGAGTTGCAGAAATAACAAAAGCAATTAAGGCATAAGCACTGTTTAAAAAGAATAAAACATTTAAAAAAATAGGAAAAGTAAAACCAGGGCTGCTCCCAGGAGACAGTGTTAAGTCTCTGCAGATGGAGACATTGTTACTACTTCAAGTCTGAGTCCTTCCAGGAGTTCATGCTCATTAACTCCCCTGTGAGCCGCCAAGGCAAGGCACTGCCAGCATCTCTGTGAGCTCATTCCTAGGCTTGGCAAACTTTATATGCCTGAGGAAGATGAAGTGGAGGGAACCGATGGTAGATGGAGTGTGTTGTGCTGGCCAAAGAGTATTTCTATCCTGGGTCTGTATCTCTTCTTCTACATGGCTTTCTGAGTCAGTGGCTCCTAACTTCTGCACAAAGCTTGCTCCTGTCTCTCCACATGCCAGGAATCCACAGAGGCATCTGACGTGCAATAGCTTTGACCTCTCCACTCTTTCCCCAGTGTCTGGTGAATTAGACCTCCCTGTAAGGTGCAGATGAAAATTCTCATGCTAATAGTGAGATTTGAGTTTTTTTTTTTAAATAGTAGTAGATAGACCAGTAGAGTCATGCCCTTGACCCCACAAGAGTTTCTAAAAACTACTGCTTTATTTGCAGCTAAACTCATCCTCTGGATTTCTGGCCACCTACTTCTTCCTTCCACAAAAGCAACTAGAAACAGAAAGTTCTTGGCATCTGTGGGCATTGCCTCCTATGAGCCACCCAGGAGAAGACATTTGGATTGTATTAAATATAAATGCATTGTCTGTTTCTCCCAGTGGAGAACTCAAAAGAAAAAACCACAAGTTATAAGCAGCAAGGCCCACACAATATCTGTGGGAACTGCTGTGGATCCATAGACAGTACTTGATGAGGGAGTTCCACTGTGTTCGTCTGGTTTTTTTGGGAGGGGATTTTTTCCTTCTTTCCTTCCTTTCCTGTATTCTTTCTTCTTCTTTTGATAAGGTCTCACGGAGCCCACTGGCCTCAGATTCTCTTTGTAGCTAAGGATAACCTTGAACACATCTAAGAATGACCTTGAACTCAGCTGCCTCCACACACCAAGTACGGGAATTGCAGATGCATACCACCACACCTGGCTTCTGTGGTGCTGTGGATGGGACAAGTACCTACACCGGAGCTACACCACAGCTTTGTCCCCATCTTTTTCTACTATGGACAACTTTATTTTAATCAGTTGAGAATCAGGGGAATGACAGCCTCTTAATGCACATTTGTAGACATCCAGGATGTGGTGACCTTATTGGGGGCATCTACAGTCCCCTGCGTTACTCTAAAGAAGCCATTTCCCTCCAAGGAAACTGCATTAAACGCATAAAAGAATTCTTAAAGATATGTGCACCCAGTACTCTCTATTTATGAAGATTAATGACATTTTCAAGAAAACGCAAGAGATTTGGCATCTCGTAGATTCTAAGTTAATTCTCGCCTTCTCCACGACATACATACCGTTTGTGCAGGAAGAAAATACCACTAAATACAGCCCAAGGAGTTTGCTTATAATTTTTTAAGTAAATGTATAAATTATTTTATGTGCTCAAGATAAATTGTCAAGAAAATGCACCACTTAACGTAATTCCCCGCCCAGAAACCAGGGTGTTTGTGATTAGCTGTGACATTTCTACTGTCAGAGCAACATTTGTTTCTGTTTTAGGCCACAGAAATGTCCCATGTCAACACGGAGTGCAACATGCCTTGTCTTTTTCTCTTTCAGGCACAGTCATGACTCCCAACTACATAGACTCCAGCAGCCTCAGCGTGGCCCCTTGGTGCGATTGCAACAACAGTGGCAATGACCTGGAAGACTGCTTGAAATTTCTGAATTTTTTTAAGGACAATACGTGTCTCAGTGAGTTTTTTTAAAAAATAAGATGAATGTCAATTCATTAATGTTTTCCTCTTTGAGCGAAAGCTCTGTCTGTCTGCTGTGTTCTCCCTTTCCTTCCCTCTCTCCCTCCCTTTCCTGCTGGCTGGCTGGTAGATGCTTGCTTCTCTTGGCAAACTCAGTGACACAGCAGGGAGCCACACAAGTGATGAATTGGGCACTGCCAAGACTATGATCCCAAAGGCCTATGAGGACAGGAGAGTCAAATAATGGAGGGTGTATCATGTGGGGAAGAATGCCTCTACCCACAGATCAAATTCTGATCTTGGCAACCAGTGGAGAGTCCTTTCCCAGGTTCTGAAAACCGAGTAGGAAATTACAATGTGAAAAGCTCAACACAGTGCACAGGACAGGCCTCCGAGGACTCTGCAGAGAAATCAGAATGTTAAAGTCAACACCTCCTTACATAGTCAGGGCTAGCTCGGATAGAAGCAATGGATCTATCCTGATTGAGGAATCTGGCCATCCATCAGGGACACTTGGGATGGGTTATCTTGGAGTTGAAAGATGAGCCTTTGTGAGCAGGGTACTGCTCTTGGGAACAGGGTTAGCTAT
This sequence comes from Grammomys surdaster, assembly GCF_004785775.1. Classification (NCBI taxonomy): domain Eukaryota; kingdom Metazoa; phylum Chordata; class Mammalia; order Rodentia; family Muridae; genus Grammomys; species Grammomys surdaster. The sequence goes on along the minus strand of NW_021604568.1, from coordinate 17,627,373 downwards.
TGCTGTGGTACTTTTTAGGTAATTTGGAATCATGCTTGACAAAGGAAAGGGGCATACAGATATGAACCCTGGGTATCTGTCAGAAAAATTTAAAAAGCCGGACACCAGGTCTCCCTCCCACATGGCTCCATGCCAGTCAGCCATATTTGTTTAGATGACTCTCCAGCTGAGACACAACTCATGTTGAAAGGGGTACGGAGTTCATGAATTTTCATTTTCTGTACTCTACACAAGAACCCTAGGGGGATGCAAGTGTCATATGCACAAGGATAGTGAGTACAAGACTAGCATTCTCACAGACCCTGAGTGGTAGAGTCATGAGCCAAACCTCGGATCCTTTGCAGCATCCTAACTCCCAAAGACCTTTTCGGTTGTCAGGTGTGTAATCCTAGACATCAGGGGCCAGATCTGACTTCTTAGTGACAAGTGTCGAGGTTCAGCCATGCCCTTGAAGAACTTTGTTTTCCAGTGATTAATTCTGCAGGATGATATATGCTGACTGTTTTTTTTTTTTTTGAAGAATTAGCTAGTGATTTACTGACTATATGGGAAACATCCTCATGAGCATGCCACTAAAATTTCCCCATCATGTCCTCCATGGAAAAAAAAAACTCAACTTGCTTGATCTGTGTTCCAAACCGTTCAGCTCCAAAGCGTCACCTTGGTTTTCCTAAAAAATCAAATGGACTTTTGAGTTCTTGGGTAACATTGAACCTGCATAATGAGCCATAAATATGGAGGCATTTGTGGAAACCTTGGGTGTACCAGCGTGTTGCCCTTGGACCTTTTTTTTGTGCTCTGTTTTATGCATTTTTTCTTCCCCTTCACATCTGTAATTCTTCTGGTTGAATACAAGTTTTAGCAAAAATAAAGCAATGAAAACTTTGTCCCTCAGAGAGACATTAAAGTTGTCCCTCTTTGGCAGTATTTTGTTAAAGGGGAGAATGGTCTTACTAATGACCTTTAAATAAAAACAAATGCCAAAGCCAGCCCAAAGTTTTCATAGTCATTCCATTTATCCTAGTTTGGATGGGGCACAAGGCTGCAAATGCCGTGTCTTACAAAGGGGCCTGGAGCAGAAGCTGCTACAGTTCCTGGAACGTGACTTGTGCATGGAAACTTCAGTCCACTTTCTTCCAGTCAGACCAGGCTTCTCTCAGATTCTCCTACCGCGAGCACAGCTACAGTTGGTTGTTTGGTTATAGTCTGGGAATGGGAAATGGTCGTTTTAAAGCCAAGCACATGGCAGAAGTGTAGGAAAGTGAGAAGACTTAAGGGGAATGGAGAGGAGAGGCAGACTTGTATCCTCCCTGGGGCATGCCTGGACCACTTTTTCTCAACCCCAGCCTTTCTCCTGGCATTTACCACTACCCATGTATGGTAGGTTTTGCCTTTTGGCCTTTCTGGTCAGAGTTCTACTTGGGGATGTGGCTTTGGTCTTATGTAGCTATCACTGCTGTTCAAGACCTTATGCTTTGTACATGGAATACCTGGGACTTAGTAGATTAGCAAGAGAACAACTGAACTCAGAGGGACTATGTCAACACCCCGGGGCAAGCAAGGGTAGCTTCACATCAACACCCCTGGGCAAGCAAGCAAGGGTAGTCTTCATTAATGGTAGCTCTCTCTTGAGTCTCTGCATCTAACAAGAAAAAGCAGAGCCCCGAGTTCTTGTCCTGAGATCACTTAGGGAACTTGGTCTACAGGTTTGCCTTTCTCAAGGATCAGTAAAGCACTTAAGCCACAGAGCCTAGCAAGAAGCACGAAGCTGCATTTGTCATATTTGGAAGCAGTCTCTTACAGAGCCCCCACCCCTCCCAGTGTACAGTCATGGAAAACAAGCTTCCAGTTTTGCTAAATGCGAAGGATGACAATTTTGAAACAAAGTGTCACTTCTGAGAGGAAGATTAGGGCTCAGTTACTCTGTCTTACATATCGAAAGTGCCAAGTAAGCGTCATGTATTAGCAATTTGCACTTTCGGGTCCCAAATGAAGGAGTCTGATTTCTTATACAATGAATGTGAAATAAAAAAAAAATTCCTAAATCCAGGGCAAATCCCCGAAGACCTGATTAAAAACTGTTTTTTATTCATTTTGGGAAGGGAACAACACACAACCAATTTACTCTTGCCATAAAAACAATCTAATCCCATGAAATTATAATAAGCTTTGAAAGTTTTACATTTCAAACTTTTCATTTAGACAGGGCTGTGCCTATCTAATTATGCAGATTTTGTTTGGAAGACTGGAAGCAGAAAGGAGAAAAATAATCATACTTAAATTTTCACAGATATTGGTGAGGTTTGGGGTAGATTTTTCTCCTATAGAGAGTGGCTGCGTTCTCCTGCCAGGTGAGGGTGAGCATTGTCTTCGCCCTGCTTCAGGATAAGGAAAACCCCACTGGTTAATTTCCACGTGGTACAGCGTTCTGACACAATGTAAGAGTGTAAGGATTTTCGTTTTCTTGGAAAATGATGTCACTCTAATGCTGCTTCTGAGTCTGAGGATGACTTTCAGAGGGCCTGACAATAAGTTCTCACTGTGCTCGTGGTAGAGGAAGTGTCTCTCGCTCAGTGTTTAAGGAGGAGTGGATTGATTTCTGAGCACCCAATCCAAGAGATTGGTTCTCAGCACCAGTTAGGTAGTTAGGTAGATGTATGGACAGGTGTCTGGGTGGGTGGGTGGATGGGTAGGGTAGGGGGTGGGATGGGAGGTGAGTGAGTGGATGGGTGGGATCAGAGATGGGAGGATAGGTAAAATTGGGTGAGTGAGATGGGGGTGGGGCATAGGGGAAGGGGGATGGGATGGGTGGGATGGAGGACAAGTGGGATGGGGGTGGGGGATGGGGGAAGGAAGGTGAGATGGGGGTGGGGAATGAGTGGGATGGGGGCGAATGGGCCACTGAGGAACTGGTGATTGGGGTTGTTCTGACACATCCAGTGTTACAACCAGAACTACTCCTCCTGTGCGTCTTTGGCTGTATGCACCCTGCCTGTTACGCTCTGTTTGCCTCTGAAATGGGATTTCCTTTTGTTCCACCACAGAAAATGCAATTCAAGCCTTTGGCAATGGCTCAGATGTGACCATGTGGCAGCCAGCCCCCCCAGTCCAGACCACCACTGCCACCACTACCACTGCCTTCCGGGTCAAGAACAAGCCTCTAGGGCCGCCGGGGTCTGAGAATGAGATCCCCACACATGTTTTACCGCCTTGTGCAAATTTGCAGGTGAGAAGTAGTTCTTGGTTTCCTATCAGAGCTGGCTTCTGGGAGGACATGTGCTCATTGTTCAAAAGGTGCCACTCAGATTTGAAATTCCCTTTCCCCAAAAGTGTTTGTGTACATGCGTGTTAATATGTATGATGCAGGAGTCCATGGGCTGCAGCATGCATGTGGTGTGGAGGTCAGAGCACAGCCTTGGTGTCAGCCTTCTTCCCTGTGTTGGAGACAGAGGCTCCTGTTGGTTCTGTGTAAGCCAGCCTAGTTGTGAGTTTTGAGGTTGACCTGTCACATCTAAGGCTGACCCATCCACAGCTCTGCCTCCTATCTCATAAGGGCTTTGGGATTACTGACGAATGCTACTATGTCTGGCTTTACATGGGTTCTGGGAATATACACTCAGCTCTTCATGTGTGTGGTGAGCACATTAGTGCTTTACCCACTGAGCTGTCTCTTCAGTCCAGATTTGCATCTGGAAGTTGTGATATCTTCAAGTGAAGAGAAAGACAACTGTGGGATTGACAGCCATTTACTCAGGACTTTGGTCTAGTGGCTGTGAAATGAGGGTTCTGGGCAGATGGACCACTAAGTTTTTTTGTTTGTTTGTTTGTTTTGAAGGGAAGCTGGTTCTATTTTTTTTTGGCAGAGCATGGTAGGGCTGAGTTGGCTATCTACATTTGTAGCCGATTCTGTGTTCTCGATAAAGCAACAACATATCAAATAGAAGGAGTTCTTGGCTTGTTGCCATTAGAGCCATTCAAACCTCCATGGACTGTTTCACTGCCTCTGAACGAAAATCAGAGGCAGAGGCATTGTTAGTACCTGCTGTGTAGAGTCTCAGAAAGACTACTTATTTGCAATTCAAAAAAACCCCCCAAAAAACAAAAACAAACAAACAAACAAAAAACAGTATAAGAGTGCCATGGAAAACCTTGTGTGTGTTCTGAGTCCAGTGACAGTGATCAAGAGACTTCCAGCAGACCAACCCAGATATGCCTGAGTAAAAGCAAAGTATAAACATGAAGTTCCCACCTCCACTCACAGGGAGTGCTCCAGGCCCAGGGAGTGTTCCAGTCACTGGGATTATTCCACTCACAGGGAGTGCTCCATTCACTAGGAGTGCTCCAGTCACAGGTTGTGCTCTAGGCCCAGGGAGTGCTCCAGTCACTGGGGGTGCTTCAGGCCCAGGGAGTGCTCCAGTCACTGGGAGTGCTCCAGTCACAGGGAGTGCTCCAGGCCCAGGGAGTGCTTTTCCTGTCATTTTACTTAGTTCTCATTGTACTGAGTATTCAACTGTCAGCAAGACATTAGTTCTTTGGAGTTTTGCAGGGGTTCCAGTGCACTTTGACTCCTTGGGTGCTTGCTCTCCTGATAGCCCACAGAGGTCAGTTGCTATAACATGGTAGCCGAGCTCTTGCATCTGAGGACGACATAGGCTTCAGGGAAACAATGTTTCTATTCAAGTCTGCAGAGCTGGTGGACCACAGAAGCAGTGCTGGGAATCCAGGAATGTTACCTGCCCATGGTTGTTCCTGTATGTTGAGGGAAAAGGTAACCCCTTGGCAGCTTCTGCCTTCTGCCATGTGCCAAAAGGGATGTTTAGGCTATTTGCTGTGGTTCTGATTGTTTTAGGGTCTTGAGTATCCTGGCTGACCTTGAACTTGTTATGAAGTTAAGGTTGACCTTGAACTTGTTGTCCTCATTCCTCTGCTTCCAGAGTGTTGGATTACAGACATGTGCCAGCATGCCTAGTGTATGCAGAACTCATGGTAGAGCCCAGTGTATTACTTTCAAGCATTGTAACGGGACCTCAGTCTTACCACAAGAATGCCTCTCCTTTTTCATGTGCCTGGCAAGGAACAGCCGCTTGAGAGCTCTTAGAAATAGCTTTTGTATGAATGTCTTCTTCATTTGCAAGTGCCATTCTCCCTACAAAATGTTCAGCAGCTTTCCCATCTAATTTGTATGACACCACCTTACACTTGGTGCCCTTCATCTGAGCTTCAGTC
>NW_021604568.1:17592327-17622137 GCF_004785775.1 Grammomys surdaster | reverse complement strand
CGGAACCACTTTTGAGACCTTACCCTCTCCAGATCCCTGTTTGAAGAGAGTGTCAGAGCAGAAAGGCCACACAGGGAGTGGGCAGTAACATCTACTGCCCCCTTTTGTAGGAGAACCCTGAGTCTGAAAGAAGAGAAGCTATTTGTTGAGTATCCCAGTCTGGTGGAAATGACCTAAAGTCAGAAATGGCAATATCTTCTCCATCACTGGCTCTATTGCTTCACATTCCTGGTAGAGACACACATAGTCAGCCTGCTGCAGATACAGACAGCCTGCTGCAGACACACACAGTCAGCCTGCTGCAGACACACACAGTCAGCCTGCTGCAGATAGACAGCTTGCTGCAGACACACACAGTCAACCTGCTGCAGACACAGAGTCAACCTGCTGCAGACACACAAAGACAGCCTGCTGCAGACACACACAGTCAACCTGCTGCAGACACACACAGTCAGCCTGCTGCAGACATGCACAGTCAGCCTTTGCTCTCTGTGTCTCCCACACTCATTTCCCGGTGTCAGTAAACACAATAGCCAGATGAAGGCTAAGACCTTGCCATCACAAGCTGAGGAAAGTGATGAAGCCAGAGGTGCTTTCTGATCAGGAAGGGGATGAGGCAGCTTGTGCCACAGCACAGCCTGCATCTGTATGTCCTGTACACATTTAGATATACAAAGGGTGACCCACGTGCTACCTGAGGCCGTTATTAAGTTCCCTCTGACTTAAAAACTTCATACGCATGAGCATTCAAAACTGGAAACAAAAATTCACTTCTCACTGAAGAAGTCTAATGGCCCAGATGCTGCTTGTCCACAGTCTGGAAGGTCAGGTGAGGTAACCAGGTGACATCTCAGGTGAATACCAGAAATCATGGCATTCTGGTTTCCTCCTCTGTTAGCCATGAAATGTGTCCTTTGCTTTCCAGTTCCTTTCCACGTCCCATCCCGGCTCCTAGGTTCTTGTGATACACATCTCACCTCCAACACAGATATGCCCAGCCAGCCCTCCCTGCCAGAAGGACTCTGTGTACCACTGCACAGTTGCCCTGGCAACGCTGAGGCACACATGAGCCTCATTCCCCAGAAACTATGCCTTTCCGTTCCCTGTGTTAGCACAGGAGCTCTGCTTTGTAAATAGAGGGACAAAGCTAAAATTATAACGTGAGGTTTATCTCAGGGCTACCTCTGTTGACTCCTTTGCGGAAAGGACTGAAGAGATCAGATTGGCCAGGACTGAGGATGGACATGTCTCTTCCTTGTGATACACAGTGGAGTTTGGAAGTCTGGGAGAGGATGTCTCAGGGGTTTCACTGAACTGGTCTTTATATCAGAGACACGGATGAGAGTATTAGCTCTGTGGTCTTAGCGGATGTGTTAGTTCTTGTCCTTCTTGTCCCATGAGCATGAGCATTTCCTAGCTGCTAGAGCTCAGTCAGAGAGGCAGAAGGGATGCTCCAGAACCACAAATGGTCCTCTCCATGACGACTGATCCTTAGTCAGTTGGTCACATGACTGGGCTGTTACAAGGATGAATGGTGCTGACTGGCTTTGCTTTGGGATGGGGGTCTGGGGTGTGCTGAGGAGCAGTGGTGGGAGACAGATCTGGCAGGTGGAGAGTAGTGTAGTCGATAATCGCAAATATCTGTCCCCTCTGTCCCCTTTATCTTCAGAGCACCCCTGTGGGGCAGAAATGGCAGGCATCCTTTCCCTTCACACCTTGGAGAACTGAGGAGATAGTGACTTAACCAGAATCAGGATCTTAGACAGGCTGGTCCTATAGACTGGGAGGAAGCAAAGGACAGGCAAGAAGGAAGGGGATGCGATTGTAGCTCCTGCTGAAGGTTACCACCGGGAGTGACATGGCAAATCTAAAGCCCACACTTCTCCTAGGGCTGCTCTGGCCTCGAGTCCAGGACACAGGGTACGGAGAGTTTACCAGTAAGAGTTTTGTAGCTGGATGACCTCTTTAGGGTGACCTACATGAAGAATGGCTGAAAGACAATTTGAGGCCATAGATTGGGGGTTGGCAGTGACAAGTGAAGGGCCTTCACCCTGAGAACATGGTCCCTCTGTCTGATTTAGGGCTCTGCTCAGCACAGGCCTCCCAGGAGGCTCATTCTCTGCATCTGCCTTTCCTTCGTGCCTGCCTGGCTGTAGATAAATTACCATTTGCCAAAGGGTCCTAGAAATATCCCCAAATGGTGTCTGTCCCTGCCTGCCTGTGACATGACTCAGAATAGAACTGACTTAAACCAACTTGGGATCCATCGGTAACAGATCTGGAGACAGTCAGAGACTCTGGCAGCCTTAAAGTTCACATCTCCTGAGAAGTGTCCTCTTGTAATATTTTTAAATATACAATAACATGAGAAGACTCTTGGGGACTGGAGAATCTATCTTAACATTTGAGACAGACTCCACCCCCCACCCCTTGGAAGGAACAGAATAAGAATTCTTTTTTCAAAAGTCTGCCTAGAAGTGTAATTATTGATAAAGCAACAGCAGATCTTCCTGGGCAATGGGTGGCTTCGGGCCTGGTGATCATGGGCTCATGGGTGACTGCTGTGGAAAGCTCTGCTTTAAGAAAAATTTAGTTGATTGATTAGTATAAAATGTCAAGGAGATGTCCAAGTGCTGGCCCCCTGAGGTGATAAAATACCGGGTTTGGGGTAACCCGCCAAGCTTCCATGTCAGGATTAATTGGCATGCATATTGGTAGCAAGCGTGACGCAAGCTGTGCTATTGTTAGCCTCTCTCCCTGATTCGTATGAAATGGTCACAGGAGAAGCAAAGAAACCTTAATAATTCTACCGATTACTTCATCATCTGTACACTTGAGTGGCCTGGCAGCTGGAAACACTCAGAGTATTTAAACCAAAAGAGAGGATTGGTTGCTTCTTTAAAGTAAACGTGGGGTGGAAGTGGATGCTGTAAAGTCTTCTGTTTGGGATCATGGCACTGCTAAGCTCCAGGTCCCCCGGTGAAGACACCTTGGTGCTGTGTCTAACTGCAGTAGTGTTGCTTTGGGTATCTGTAGGGGAGAGACTCCCAGGATTGCTAAGATCCGCACCCTCTTCATTTCGTGGGGGAAAAGTCTCACGCCGTACTCTAGGGTAACCTTACATTTGTTTCGATCCACCAACCTCTGCCTTCCAAGTGCTGGGATTTTAGATATGAGTAACCAACCATGCCTTAGTCAGGTTTCATTTCTGTGTAGTCTAAAATGCATGCCTGTTACAGGGGTCCAAGTGTGCGTGTGTAAGTGCATGTGTAAGTGTGCATGTGTAGGCCAGAGGTCAAGTGTCATTCCTTAGGAAACCACCCACCATGTTCTGAGATGGTGTGTCAAATAAGTTCGGTAAGTTCAGCTGGTTGAGCCACAGTAGAGATTTCCCCAGCACTGGGTTACGAGTGTGTGCTGTTTACACACGTGTTCTGGTGGTCAGGCTTAGGTCCTCAGTGTTTGCATGGCGTGTGCTTTACATGCTGAGCTGTCTCTTCAGAAAACAAGGCTTTTTTGTATTGTTTTAATTTTCTCCTAGGGTTGGTTGAGTCCTCGGAGATGGTTGATACAGTGAGCTGACGCTACTGAAGCCTAGTCATGGCAGCCTTCCGACCAGGCTCTGGGCTTGAGATAGTGAGAGAGTAGATCAAGGAGCGCGTACTCAGCTCACATCCAGCGGGATGGCTGCTGGCAGCTGGCAGCAGTGCGAGCCACCAAGTTAAGTAGATTCTGTGAGCCAAATAAAACATCTCTGGGTGTGAGACATGGGAGGCCATCAAGTGTTCATCCAAGACTTGGGTCCCCTCCTCTCGTCCTTGAGAGAGCATTTTAGGAGTCAGCAGAGGACCTGTGATGGATGTGAGAATGTATGCAGGGTGAGTTTCAGTAAAGATGATTCCTGCCCGGATCAGCAGTGCAGACTCAGCTCCCCTGCTATCCCTGCACCCTGAAACATGTGCACCCCTCAGTTGTCCCTCACTGTCAGAGCTCATCAGCCCTAGGTGGCTCTTAGCAGGGACACTTGGGCCCCTCCGTGCCCAAGAAGAGGGAGGAGCACGGAGTAGGGCTGTGAGATCTCAGGATCTGAATCTAGGTACACACCTCCTGATCTCCTTGCATAGCCTGGTCTCCCTGCATAGCCTGGTCTCTCTTCCTTCTAGCTGAAAGCCAGAGTCAAACTTGCATTTCAGGTTGAACTCTGATAGGAAGTCACCTAGGGTCAGATGACTTGGAGGCATGGAGGGAAGACAGTCAATTTAATTCTTCCATGTTATGCTTGAGAAATTAAATATAATCTGTATGTAGAAGGTCCCCCTCCCTCCTCTGCTGAAGTACCTCATGGGATCCAAACAAGTCCATTTGTTCCAGATAGGGCCAGACCAATCCAGGACTGATTTTGAAACTTCCTGGCAGGAAGGTGATTATCTAAAACTGTGACATACCCGGGGCTCTGCTGGTTGTGACCAAGTGCAAATTTTTAAGTGTTGAGTTTTCAAAGGAAAGCTGCCAATGGGTGTTCTGTAAATCATTTGTGCCAGCAGACTGACCCCATTATGTCAGCTAATCCTGGAAATACAGGAGGTAAATTTAAATCTTCGAGCATGAAGCACTTAATCAATATTCTAAATGTTTTTCTTGCAATTTATGCTTGCAGAGCAACGGGGTGCTCTGGCGTCCTGTTAATCTTCCATCAGTGAAGAGACACTTGTGAGACAGGCCAGGGTGGTAGAGTTTGGTTGGGGAAGCCTGGTGAGAAGACAACCCTAGGGCAGAGAGGAAGGAGGCTCATTTCTGCCCTAGATCTGTCTGGGGGCAGGACGTTCAAACCTCTGAGTTCACCCTGGAGTTGGCCCCAGGCACTTCTCATGCCTCCCCTTTAAGCATTCTAGCAGTCTATGAGTCATTTTGCTGAGAGGAGTTGGACCAGTGGAGTTGGACCAACCTGAGTGAGAAGGATGGCTACCTGCCTCGCTATTATTTTGTGTCATGAACCCTGTTCCTTAACCTCTCTGAATTTCTGCTGTCAAACACAACCTGTGTTTTGAATTTCTTTTGATTAAGGAGTGGTCCAGGTCTACACAGGGCCAAGCAAACCCCTGGCACTTGGAAAGTGGTTATACTCTCATCAGGGTGTATGCTGCGCCTTAGAGATGTCTTGGAGATGCTGAAGCTGCAAAGGAGAATCTGTCCCAAAGATGCCAGAGGGGGCAACAATGGAAAGGAATGTTACTGGTCTTTAGGTTTTGATCTCTTACTTTGTTAGGTTTTGAACTAAATGTCAGCAGAGGTGGGATGTTCTTTGTACTCCAGGCCAAGAAGGACTAGAAATCCAAAGACATAGGTCTTTGTTGAGGGATTATAACTGCTCCTGATTCCATCTTGCTACCTAGATAATTATCTCAGGAACTCTGTCCTGACAGTCTACTGTGTATGGAACTACTGTGTGAGCTAGGTCCCATGTAGCATGGTTAGGAGAGTGGGTCTGTCTGCCACGGGCATCACTGAACTTCTAACTAATGTTGACATGGGAACAGGTGACACAGTCGTTAGCAGCGAATGCTTTTAGTTGCAGAAAAGATGGTGACCAAGAACCAACCTTTTGTCTCTCAGATTCACAGCCCAGGACTGGAGATGTTCCCATATCTATACATCACTGGTCATAGTCGGGGCTTATGATTTACTATCTTTATAACCTTGTTTATAAATAGCCATTCACCACAACTCTTAACAGCATATGTGCAAAAAAAAAAAAAAAAAAGAAGAAGAGCTTAATGTGGTGGTGCATGCTTGTAATCCCAGCTCTAGGGAGGCAGAAACGTGCAGAACTCGGGGGCCTACTGATCAACCATCCTAGCCTACTTGGGAAGTGTCAGGCCAGTGAGGAACCTTGCCTCAAAAAGAAAACAGATGGCAGATTGAAAAACAACATATAAGATTGATCTCTGTCCTCCACCTGGATATACATACATATGACTGTTCACCTCCACACACATGGACAACGTGCTAATACCTCCCTCACACCCATGCACATACATGTACACACAAATACATTAAAACTAGAGTGGCGCCAAGAGCAATTGCATGGGTATTCCATCCTATTACAGTCTGGTGTTAATAAGGCAGAGTACATGCAACACTATCTGTGAATAAGCCACAGAGTAGCCCATGAGGTCAGTAATTCAGGTGAGACGGAGGAATACACCGGGAGAGGAGGTATACTAACTTGATGTCTCGTCCTCTATGTGTTCAGCATGCCTGTTCTGTATCACCTAAATCAGAGGACTTTAAACATTTCACTTTCCACTAGCATTATTCATCACTATAGATTAAATCAGTCCCTAAATTCTTGTTGAACATCTGGCAGATTGAAGTGTCAGTATGGCTCGTAAACTAGCATAAAGAAAAGTAATGGTGACTGTTCCGATGCCAACTGGTGTACCACAACACAACTCAATCTCGAAACTACCACTAGGAGCTCATGGCAGACCAGAGGCCCCATCAAGGCTGGCCTCTTGTTAGATGCCAGCTGCATTTCTGGGCTCTCCTCCCACATGCGGTCTGACCAGCTAGTTAAAGATTCAGGCATTTTCAGGAGGCTCCAATTCCTGGTCACTAGAATGACTCCTGGAACTCAGCAGATTGCAATACTTAATAGCTTCATTGTAAAGGATACAAATTAGGACATGGAGGTATGAATAAGACCAGAGAGGGTGGGCTCCCATAGGGGATTTATATGGATGGTCTCCCCCATAGACTAAGTGCATTTTATTATTTTGTTACATGAATGTACTTACCAGTCAGGAAGCTTCATGCAGCCCAGTGGCCAGTGTTTTCATCAGAGTTGCATTAAGTAGGCATAGGAACTAACTCACTGACCCTGCCCTCCACGTGACTGAACACAGTCTTCAGACTTCTCTAGACATTCACTGGAAGTCAGGTCAGTTTGACCTCCCTTGTCTCAAATCTTCACCCCTCAGAACCCAAGGTTGGCCTTTCTGGTGACTTTACGTTCATCTTGAAGTATCTCGTCACCACATGCTCAAGTTTGATCCATGGGGCAGATGAGTAAAAGCACTGTCAAGAAATTGGAAGGATCTAGAGGGAATAAAGCCAATCAAATCCTTTCTTAGGTAGAAATACCATATCAGTGGATTGTTCTAAACTGGAGTTACAGACTTAGAGACACCCTGCCAAACTTTGTATAGGGGGAACTGGAGTTGAAAATGGGCCTGGGCTCCCTTCAGTGTCTTCTAGCCATGAAAACCAGGATGGGTTACTTATCCTGTCTGCCTCAGTTTGTTTACTTGTGAGGTGGGCAAGATGGTGGAAGAGCCTCCTGTAGTATTTATTAATAGGATATGCTATATTCTGTCTTTATGGCTTATTCAGAGCTGTCATATCCTCAGAGCTTAAGCTGTGAGAGTTTCTATTGGTTGTAAGTGGCTTCAGGGAGTGGCCAACGCTTGTCAATGTGTAACACTGTCAACACAGAAATCCTTGACTGCCTTCATCCCACCCTTACTAAAATGAACTGCTCCAGAGGGTCAAGCATTGCTGATTCCAGGGGGAGGGGGAATAAGTTCTGATCTTGGTGGCCTGTGCAGCTTTGTATGGATAGACTCAGTAATTGACAGGAAAAGATGAGACCATGTCATAGCTTCGAGTCCTATACTTCATAAGACATCAGTATTTCTCCTGGAATTCTTTGCTGGACATGAGCTGCACATCCATAGGGCAGTCTAAGGTATTTCATTCACAATTATTTAGGGACCTCACTGCTGTGAGTTAGTCAGTTCTCTTGGGTCAGGCTTACTCAGTGTTGATACTCTAGGTATTTTGGTCTGAATAATTATTAGGGATGTCCTGGCATTGTAGGATATTTAATTTAGTATCATTTCAAAAGCACCCTTTCCCCCATCATAACAACCTGAAGTGTCACCAAGCTTCCCAGATATCCCCTTTCAGGATAAAACTAACCTTGGCTCAGAATCACTACCCAACAAGAAGACCACCTCAAAATCCCCTTACCACTGTCTCCAGCCTGTGTGGTAAGGATTGCCTTTGAGGTGTAGACAATAGTGAATCTGGGAGCTGTGGCTGCTGCTGCCCCTAGTCTCTGTGAGATTCTGTACAACATGCTGCCAATGGGGCATGAGCAAAGACATCAGGTTGACAGTTCAGGCAGAGGCGATTGAGTTCCCGGTGAAGACATCCTTCTGAGATGGCTGCCTTCTTGCAGTGTCTTCATGAGAAAGTCATATGTCCCACCTTGGGGTCACGCCTCAGAACTCATCGGTGTAGTCACTTGCCAAACTCCTTTCCCCCTCCTCGTGTTGTCTCAGCAGCAACAGGGTTTCAGTGTGAGAACTGGAGATGAGACATTCAGAACCTATCACTGCCCGAATCCCACACTTGGAAATTATGATTTTCCCAAAACAGCACTTCCACCCAAGTGAGACCTGCCATCAGCACCGCAGGTGATACTGACCTTTGGCTTGAGTACTTTCTTACCATTCACAGATGTGCAGGAGTCTATGGCCCTCTGGGACCTCACTGTCCTTTCTTCCAAGTGATGTTTGTGACCCTGCAGCACACAGAAAATACCCTGAGAAGGACATCTCAGAGGAGACTTTTGACATAGGACACAGTGGATGATTGGGGTTGCTCCCAAACCTGAGTAGGATGGACTGGAAAACGAGAGTTTCAGAAGAGTTGAGGATGAGAGCATTTTAAAGCTGCATGTGATGGTTTATATATGTTAGGCCCAGGGAGTGGCACTATTAGAAGGTGTGGCCTTGTTGGAGTAGGTGTGTCACTGTGGGTGTGGGCTATAAGACCTTCATCCTAGCTGCCTGGAAGCCAATACTCTGCTAGCAGCCTTCAGATGAGGATTAGAACTCTCAGGTCCTCCTGCACCATGCCTGCCTGGATGCTGCCATGCTCCTGCCTTGACAATAACGGACTGAACCTCAGAACCTATAAGCCAGCCCCAATTAAATGTTGTCCTTATAAGAGTTGCCCTTGGTCGTGGTGTCTGTTCACAGCAGGAAAACCCTAACTCAGACACTATGACAGAGCTGCCAGCGTTGAGTCCTTAGTAAAGTTCTTGGTTCCTGAACACTAAAGCCTTGGGATGTACAGTATTGGTGACATCGGTGTCTTACATTTCTTTTTGCTATGACAAAAACACCTGACTAGAAGCTGGTTCAGGAGAGATGGTTTGTTTACTGGTGGAGGGGATACAGTCCATCCTGGAGAGGGAGGCATGGCAGCGGGAACCCAAGGCAGCACAGCATCCAGGATGAATGCTAATGCTTGCCTCACTCTCTGTTTATGTGGTCCCAGCCCACAGGATGGTGTTGTCGACAGTTAAAGTGGCTCTTCTACCTCCCTTAACCTGATCTAGATGATCCTTCACAGATATGCCCAGGATCTTACCCAATACAGATAAGCCCTCACGGGTATGTATACCCAGAGGTCTGTCCCTTATGTAAATCTGAGAAGTTGACAATATTAACTTTCATATTAGGTTTCCATCTTTGAAGGTGTTCTGCCATTTCTGTGGAATTTAGCCTGTCTTTTACAGCTCAGTGTTATTTTTGTCCTTTTTTTTTTTTAATAAAAAAGCCTTGGGCATACTCAACATTTTCCACACAAAGTGCTCGTGTGCCTGAAGTGAGTTTATTTCCGTGATCTGGGAGCTATGCCATGATGCTGGGACCAGAGATGCTCGGCCTGTTTCTTCTTATTTCCTGACTCCAGAGAGGACTTGTGGCATCACCGTGGACCAAGTTGCCAAGTGGCTCCAGGGCCTACAGGGTGGGCCCAGGTCCTCACAGGAGGATGGTTGGACTTGATCTTCCTCTTTTCAGGTGCCAGCAGAAGAGTTCAGAGGAAGCTGAATCCCAGAATCAACCCAGTTATCCCTGGGAGGAAAGAAGCTATCATAAAAATGCTTTCTGACATGACTGCTTTATAGAGTGTTCTCAAAGTCCTTGAACCTTGAATTCAGAACTCAAAATCGAGAAGTATTCCATTAAGGCTGCTGAACGATCCAGAGACCCTGAATGGCGTTTGATTTGTGTATGTAAGCCCAAATGGCTGAGGAAGCAAGCAGGCTATAACAAACTCCCCCCAAACAGGAACTGAATCTTGAGGCCAGGCTTCCTGGTAGGGAAATATACATACCCCCTACATGTTAAATAGTGCTTGTGCAAATGTCCCAGTAACTGAGCAATTGGAATAGAAGGAAGAAAGGAGGGAAATGGAGGGAGGGAGGAGAGGAAAAGGGAGGGAAGAAGGAAGGATGGACAGATTTCCATTATGAGATGATATTAAGGACATCACAATCCTTGCCTAAATCCCTGCGGTCCTACTAAGTATCACTTGTGCAGCCTTTCCACTCTGATGCTCTGTTCCTGGAGGGGACATTGGAACATGCAGCTGTGTAGAAGACAAGCTGTACCAGCCAGCCTGCAGATCAGGTGTTGGGCCGCCTCCAGGCAGCAGCTGTTATCAGATTGTGGGCTTGTAAAAACTTAATTCAGGTAACGATTTCTTTGTGATTGGCATGTTTGTATTGTAGCAAGCTCAGGTTCAGCATATTGTTAGAATACATAATGTTGTAATTTAAGATTATTTCATCAGCAGTAAAGGGTTTTTGTAATTCATTTAAAAAGTTGTAATGGGCTTCAGCATCTTCAGTATAGTTAATAATACGGCATTTTATAGCTGGCTGTAAAATTTCAGATTACAGTTTTTGCAATTGTGCGATCCTATTTTATAGTTTAATAATTGTTCAAATGAAGGAGGATGTAAAGTTCCTTAAAACCAATTTAATGACTTAGAAAAATAGCTTTTATCAGAATCTACTGCACACCTTCAATGAACCCAGATGTCCCGTTTCCCCTTTTCAACAGAGACCTATTTTTCTCAACAAGATGCCTTCCCAATTAAGCACACATAGTGCAGTAACTCTAGGTTAGTTTTCCTCTTTCTCTCCCCTCTTTTATCCCTAATCTCCTGCAAATAGAATAAACCTATTTGTTGAGTGAGCACAGGAGCAGGAGAACCAGCCAGGCCAGAGAAGCTTCAGCTGAGCAGACAATAAATTGCTTCTGTCTTTAGAAGCATCTCCCTTTTCACAGACTTCTCGTTGATATCAGAGTCTCAACTCTGGTTCCTAAGCAGAGTCTCTTATTAACACTCACGAATAGCATGTTCTTCACTGTTCTGTAAAGTGGCTGGCAAATGTGGGAGTTTTACATTGTAATTATTTAATTATATGCTATCGTGAGTTATAAAAATGTTAGCAATGTAGCATTCATGGCAAGGCTGTGTCTCATTTTGTCATTGAAACTGAAGTGTATGTTACTATATTTTTAGAATATGCCACGGGTCATTGAACAACCAGCATTAATACACTAAGTAACTCTAGACTAGGTCTACAGACGGGGTCTTGTGGCACACACTATGTAGAAATTCAGTAGCAGGGCCCTTGAGTACTGTGTGGCTCTTGGGCTGACTGCCTCTGGTTCAGGTCCCTCTCTGTGTTTCCATAGACAGGGTACTTACCAGAATTCATCCCTTGTATCAGGGTTCTTTCCTCTCTGGGATACAGTTCAGGGATCTGAGGTAATAGTTCCTTATTAGTTGGGTTTATAATGGGGTTAGATGGCTGTGCTTACTAATTCTGTGGCCTGTGGAGACTTCAGGCAACACTTCCATTCATTTCCTGAAGACCGAAATGCATCTTTGAAATCTTTTGTATATGGATGTGCTTGCAGTACCTGGGGGTAGGGGTTTGATCTCCTGGAGTTTACAGATAGTTTTGAGCCTCCCTCCAGGTTTTGGAATCCAATTCAGATCCTCTGGAAGAGTAGTAAGTATCCTTGTAACCACTGAGCAATCTCTCCTGTCTGTGTAACACATTTTAAGCTAATTTCTCTCAAGCAACAAAGTAACAGCAGCTGGCGAACAATAGGGAGGATCACGCAAACAATAGGGAGATGGTCGCTCTCCAAGGTGCTTTTGTAAGACAAGGCGGCAGTTGTACCTTGTGGAGTTATCCTCGGGGGAGATGATGCTGAAGGGGGCTCTGCAGTAAAATCAGAGTGTCCTACAGACCAAGATGAAGAGTCTTTGGATCTCCTGATCCTCGGATTTGTCATCTCTCCTGTGGGCATAGAGATCCTCACTGTCTAAAAGGGTTGAGACAATCAAACGGATCAGAATCGCCCAGCTCCAGTGAGAGTTCTCCATGGCTGTTTTCTCTTCCTGAGTGCCCCCTGTTGACCATGAGCTATGAGGAACCCATACCGATAGGACACCAAGATTCATTTGGAAAGTGAAGTTGAGTTCTATGAAGCAGGTCTGCTCCCTGTAGATGTGGCCTCAGGTTGAGCTGCTTCTTCATGTTTACATGTTTACTGTGTCTTCTCCTTGTTTAAAACCTCTCATCTCAAACACCAAGATGGGATCTGAAGACAACCCCCCCCACACACACACACATTACTACATTCAGGAAAGAGTCATAAGTCTACCTGGGCCTGTGGTCCAGAGAGCAGTGTGGCCAAGCCCATCAGAAGGACAGTAATTCAGCCTTGGACAATTGCTTAACCCAATTGCTGTGTAATAACCATGCTTAATAAAAAGCAGTAGGATGTCTGCCTTATCGTGACTATAAATACGCTCTCTTGTTCTGGGTAACCTATGAGAATACCTCTGAGCACACTTAGGTCATATACTATAAATAAATCCAATTTCTTGAATTCCCTCCTGACCTTTTATCCTTAGGACTTCTAACCAACCGCGCCTCCCTGAATAATAGGCTGCACAGAGCTGGAACTGTGGAACTCACAATGGAGAAATCTGCTCTGAACCTCTTTCCCTCTCCATTGCCTCTCTTGTTTCCAGCCCTAGAGGAACCATATTATGGAGGACAGTATCTAGAGGGGAAATTCGGAAATTGAGCGCTAACAGATACTGAGTGAGTGTCTCTCAAAATGGTTGTCCTTCTGTCTGCCTCTCAATGGCAGAGTCCTCAGATTTGATACAAGGCGGTTACTCCATAGATCTTTAAGAGAGCAAAAGCCATTCAGTCTCTCCTGACCTTTGGCTTCTCCAAGTGGCCATGTTTGCAAACACTGTTCCTGGTATTCAGATTCAGGATTGGGAGGACCCCTTTATACTTTGTTCCTACCTGAATTAGCTCTGTCCCTGTTGGCTGTGGGACCCCAATCATTATTGGGGTAATGTCTTTATCTGTCAGCAGGAAAGAAAAATTTACTTCTAAGGTTTAACATAGGAATTATTTGAACCAACAGGGGTCTGACCTGGAGCCAATATTCAAGAGTGTTGAGGTCTGAGAAAGTGTGTTCAAATTTCTGTGTGGCCACTCCAAGCTGTAGAAACAACCTCTCTGAACCCCCGTGTCCAACCCGTACAAAACGGAAGTACCCGCCCACAACAGGTGGTTAGTAAATTGCAGGTGGACTCTCAGTGGAGGTTCTTAGCAGTAGAGACAATCACAGTCATCATTTTAGGATACTTTGTTCTCCTGTATTTTCTGTAATATTTTTCTCTGCTGAAGTGCAATAATTTAAAAAAATTAAAATCAGATTAATCTTATTTACCTATCATTTATTTTGCAGCACTAAGCATGTACCTTCTTCTAAACAGAGTGACCAAAGTGTCTGCCTCTTTGGTCTTGAGACAGTAGATATTTTTTTAATTTTTTTTATATCAAACCCTACTTAGCACCATAAGTCATAAGACCATTATGGGTCTGCACTCAGCTGCACATAAATGCACCAGAGAATGAGAGGCTTAATAAATATCCTCTGATTCAATGAGGATGTGTGTCCGGTGAGGCGGGCTGCACACACTTTCCATTCAGGATGGCATGAATCTTTCCATTGCTCCTACCGATTTGCATTTCCAACTGCATATGTTTAGAAAATGGATGTTTAGTTTGAGAACCATCCTTCTTGCCTTATACCATTGTTGGGAATGTTTGCACTGCAGAATGGCTTCCCTCTCACCCCCCCCCGGGGAAGCGCCCCCGCCCCCGGACCAAAACGTCTTTCACACATTGTTTAGCATCATTGTTAATTGGGCGTAATTTCCTAAACCGCTGCTCATAATTGCTTCTTGTCTGAATATTTTACTAACCAAGCAAGCTAACCGTGAATGAAAACACACAGTTCTGTGGTCTGTTTTTCAACCCATGTTTGCTCCAACATGGGGAAAAGCAAAACAGGCATAAGATGATCCTGTGGAATTTTATAAACAAGAAGAAAGCCCAACTTCGACATCCCATGGAGCTTCAGGCCACGGTCTATGCGCTGCTTCTCACCATCATGCCATTAGTGTTGAATCACAGCCGTGGGCTTTGAGCATCCTTTCAAGTGTAGACTGATGGAGAGACCCGAGGGACGGCTCAGCTAATGGGGAGTGTTGACATGTCTTCCTGGATATATGTCTGTCTTGTGTCTCTTTCATGGCATCCATTTTTAAAATCTTAAAGATGATCATGAAGCACTTTCCTTTCAGATAAGTGTTCGTGGAAGCCAAATTAGCCTCAGAGTTTGCATTTTCTTTTATTTGATTCTAATAGTAATGTCTTTTCTCAACCCAAGACTACTGTCCAGAGAACAAAGAGAGGCAGTGTCACTAGCAACTTCCACAGAATTTCATAGGGCAGGAGAGATGGCTCAGTGGATAATGAACTTGACACCCAGCATGAGGGTCTCGATCCCTAACACTCATAAAAGCCAGTGGCCTGTCTCTTTAACCTCAGCAGTGGGGGCTGGAAGAGGGAGAGGGGAGACTGGCCCATCCCCAGAGCTTTCTAACCAGCCAGTCCCGCTGAATGGATGATGATATTTCAGGTGCAGCGAGAGACCCTGTTGCAAGAAATAAGATGGAAAGCATCTAACCTAATGTCAGCCGCATGCACACACAGATGCACACACATAGTACACACGTGCATGCTCACATGCATACATATGCACACGTGCCTTTCCCAGCCTGTGTTCCTTTTATCATTTTTTACCAAGCAAGCCAGTAGCAGGGCTAACTTCTGAACTGTGGTGGACTCCTTCCTAACTGACTCTCACTTAGTACTCTCACTTAGTACTCTCAGAAGCCGCCCTGCCCTTTCGTAAACATACTCATGTTCAAAGCCACTGAATGTTCCTAGTGCCCTTTGTCCTGCTTGGTGGAAACATGAGCTTCCAATGCTGCGTGTGTTTGCACTCAGTCCTTGGGTAAGGGTGCTGTTTATTCAACATGTAGATGAACAGAATCACACAAAGCAATAATTGATTTAAGAAAATCTGAGTTGAAATCATGAAGTAAAAGGAGAGTCCTTTATAAAATACTGCCTGTGGGTTAGTGAAGAACAAGGCAATTATAAGAGTCTGCAGAGAGGGATAGAATGCATAAAAGGAGATGGCAGTCTAGTTCCTCTGTGGGTGTCAAACAAACACTCCACCATTTTAAAGCAACTGAAACTGGAGGCTGGGAATGTGGTTTGTTTGGTAGGGATAGTAAAATGCTTACCTAGTACGCAGGAAGCCCTGTGATCCACCCTCATTGTGGTGTTAGCCAGGCACGGTGTCTCACACCTGTAATCCCAGTTTGTGAAAGATAGAGGCAGGAGAACCAGAGGTTTGAAGTCATCCTCAATTACTGAGCAAGTTTGAAGCCACCTTGGGCTACATGAGATCTTGGCTCTTAAAAGTAAATGAATAAAATGGAAAAGGAAAATTAAACCACGAGGCTTGTCGTTCTTGGTTCATTAATATAGCTTATGTTAAACAGGAGCCAGAAAATTCTGTTCAGTGGACTTGTCTTATAAAGGAAAAAGAAAGTGCCCTTGTTCAGTATAGGTGCCTGCTGAGGCCAGACCAAGGGTGGTGGATTTTCCAGGGTTGAGTTACAGGCCATTGTGTGTGGGTTCTGGGGACAGAACTCAGGTCCTCAGTGAGAATAGTACATTCTGTTAGCTTCTGAGACAGCCCTCCAGCCTCCAGCACTTAGGTTTTAACAGAGTTGGATACACCTGTCATGAGTGAGCCTCCCCTTTCTCTTCTCTCTGGTCAGGGATAAGAGCTTTAGCTGAGACAGGAACACAGGTCAACTCTGACTTAGGCTGGTGTCAGAATCTAAGACCCTCCAGACTCTGGACCTTGTTTCCTTGTCAGCTTTAAGGCTGTGGTGCACCACACAAGTCCGACTTCCTACTAGCTCACCGGGACTCATTATTGGAAGCCTTGTCTAAACACAGTATACTGGATCTGAGTCAGGCCTACTCCAGGTAAGGAAGTCACCTCCACTGATGTTCCTCACCCAGCCTTATGACCAGGCTGAGTTTGTGCAGCTGACAAAGCCTGCCCTGGGTCTTCAGGAGCCTGTGCTAGGTCTTTTGGAACCAATACTGAGTGAGAACCATTTCCCAGGCCTTCTAAGTGCTTCCGTCAATGAGAGCCTTTGGCTGAGGCTCAGGCAACACTGAAATGTGTTCTGGGACAGGAGGTCAGGGTGAACTATGCAGTCTCCATGGTAGAAATGATAAAGATGGCCATAATTAACCCTTTAAAAGGAGGCCCCCAGTCCACTGGCCTCACTTCTGAGTCTCTTCCTTCTTCCTGACAGAACTGAGCTGGAAGGAAATGAGTCCCTTTCATGCTAAGTCCAGGCGGCGAAAGACAAACGGTCAGGCCGGGAGGCTCTGAGCAGGCCTTGTTTATGTGTTCACTTGTTTGCAAAGCCTTCGTTACTGCAGATTTGTCAGGCCAGTGGCTGCATGCAGTTGTTCCCGAGTCGGTAGAGAAGGTGAGTTTCAAAAGAGACAGATATTAGAAAGGCCGGCCAACTGCTTATGACCAGATTGGCAATAAAAATCTCTGCAGTTCTCCCAAAAGTCAGAAGCAAAAATCCGAAAACTGCAGAGTCAGAAAGCTGCAGAGTGCGAAAGGCCTGAGAGCACTGTAGCTCACAGCCTCACTGGGACTCACCCCTGGGCTGCTGCTTTCCTCTGTTTTCTTTTTATGTACAGAAGTCAATTTGGGCAGATGCAAATAAAGCACACAGTAGACTCGTTATGTAACAAGTACTAACCCTAAATGTACATCATCAGGTGAGTCTGTGATTCATGTACCATTCAAGAAATGGTGCCTGTGTAGCAAGTCAGCCTGCTCAGTTTCTCTTGGGATGACGTACATATCCTTCTCTATCCATTTGGTCTCACAAGAGAAAGTCAAACATGCCTATTTAAACTTGGACATTCATGTCTCAACTACTTCAGAAAGACCTCTTGCAATGGCTTCCCCAGCCAGGGTCCCATTGATGCTGCAGAAGAGGCTCCTATGCTAATGAGCTGGTATTGACAAGTGTGATAGTTACAGCCAGGTACTTAGGAGAGCAGAGTTGATTGTGTTTTACAGCCTGTGTGCTTCTCTGTTTATTGCTTGTATTCTGTCATTAAGCAAACAGGTTCCTAATATAGCAAATCTCTCTAATCAGTAAAGCAGGGGAGAAAGGAACCAGAGCACATTAATTATGTCTGTTTGGCTGTAGCCTGGACAGTCTGTTACTATTGGATTGGGAGCTTCTTCTGGTTTTATTTCCTGGAGTCAGAGCGGAGAACGGACCGACGGCTTTTCTCCCGCATGGAGGGTACAGAGAAATGTTCCGTGCCCTGCTGGCTGACAGCTGCCTAAAAACCCGAGATTAAACACTGGCTTCTCCACAGAGATGGAGTCCTGGGGCAGCAAAGGCCAGGCTCTGCATGGGCGCACTTTTAAGTCTCCAATTCCATAAACAGGCCAGGCGTGCTGCTCACAAACCTGAGCTGTCCCCAAAGTCCTGCAGAGCCTACTGTGGGCAGAAGCAGGTGGAGACTCTGCTGCCAGCTACATGTGTTCTGCACTAGAGTGCTATTGGCACTGAAACTGACTTTGCAAATGCTGATGGCCGGGTAAAAGGTAGAGAGGCCGCTCTGACTCCAGGTACCAGAGGTTAACAGCATCTAATGCATTTATTAACCCTCTGGTGCCAGGGTCTGGTGAGGTCTGGCCTCCCAATTACAGAGCCCTGGAAATTCTATTATGTGACAAGCCTGGACTTGTTGATTACCACCAGGGACAATTTTGTAACAACTGCTGGAGGGACAAAGCTTATGGAGACTCTAAAGGGCAAGTTTCTGGGCTGTGGTTTTCTAGAATGTAGGGAAGGCTTTTCCCAGCATCCACTTGCCTTTTTTAACCCTTGAGATGAAAACCACAAGGTACTGCATCTTGATGGTGACCTTTCACACAAAGCAGAGTAGGGAGTCTTCACCCAAACCACAGGACCAGGAATTAACAGATAGGAAGCACTTTTTCATAAAGGTCATTAAATAATTCATTTTTTAAGCCTACTGCAATAATTGTTCAAATTAACTGTTACAGAAACAGAATAGGCTTTCCTTTTCTTCCTATCTTTAGAGATATACCCTGTTTTAAAGCCAGAGTGTGCTAAGTCAGTGTCCATGTAGGTGTGGGCTGCCTGAGCCCCAAGTCAGGTGACCATGTATGACATTGTTATCAGGGGACCACAGCAGACCCTCACATCCTGTGCCAGCTTCTCTTTATGAACTGAACTGGCTTTACCAGTTTACACTTTACTGATGACAGCTGCTTTTCCACTTTTGAGCTTAGTTTACTCTCTGTCAAGTCTCAGGAGGGGTGTGTGTGTGTTTGTGTGAGTGATGAGTGTGTATGTGTGTGGTACGTGTGTCAGTCTGTGTGTATGTGGTTTGTGTGTTTACTGTGTGTGTAGTATGTGTGTGGTGTGTGTGTGTGTGTGGTGTGTGTGTGTCTGTGTGATGTGTGTGTGTCTGTGATGTGTGTGTGTCTGTATGTGTGGTATGTGTGTGTCTGTATGTGGTGTGTGTGTGTCTTTATGTGTGGTGTGTGTGTGGTGTGTGTGTGTCTGTGTGTGTGTTTGTGTGAGTGATGAGTGTGTATGTGTGTGGTACATGTGTCAGTCTGTGTGTATGTGGTTTGTGTGTTTACTGTGTGTATAGTATGTGTGTGGTGTGTGTGTGTGTGTGGTGTGTGTGTGTCTGTGTGATGTGTGTGTGTCTGTGATGTGTGTGTGTCTGTACGTGTGGTATGTGTGTGTCTGTATGTGGTGTGTGTGTGTCTTTATGTGTGGTGTGTGTGTGGTGTGTGTGTCTCTGTGTGTGTTTTGTGTGCATGTTTGTCTTTTTTAACTTCCTTGACTCTATCTCAGTTTTCAGCAAATAAAACTGTTTTACTAGACAGTCACTCAACAGTCATTGAAATGGGGGCACCCTGCCATTTTATGTTTGAATTTATCACAACTGACTAGCTAGACTGATTGTTTAATGATGTTTAAAAAAATATTCAGGATGAAAATCAACCAAACATGGAAATAACAGGTTTCTGGTACTTTAAGGCCCAGATTTTCTCAAGGAGGCCCTGGGGCTGCAGTAGTGAATGTTTCTGATACTCAGAGGTCACTGGGACTCGTGCTGAATACAAGATTCCTAGGCTTGCAGCCAGCCACTGTTCACATCTGTGAGCCTCGTTCTGCCCCTCTGTGTGTGGATCACATGCAGCGTGAGTACTAGACAACCCTTGGTCTGTAGCTAATTCCAGGATCTCCATGGACTCTTTGGCCTGTATCTTATCAGTGAGGGATTAAAAACATCTCACATCTGTATGCAATCCTTTGATTTTATTGCTCAAGAACCGGCTGCCTTCACCTCCTCATCAGGGCCACACACCTTACAGTGTCCCCTGCTGGGTAGGTCCTGCAAGACTTGTGTTTACCCTGCTCATCCTCCAGGTGACATCCTCAATACTAGTTCTTTCTACAGGAAACTTGCTAAGTGCTATAGACCTGCCTTGGCCTGTGGAAAGCCAGACTTCTTAGTGCAAACTCTGGGAAGGCTACCATGGGAAGCCTCTCTAAGTTGGGCACCATATTCTCGCTTGGATTCGGAATTTTGTGTAGGTATGCCTGCCAGGATGGTCCTCCAGGCTACAGGCTAATTGTTAGAAAGGTACATTGGATGCTGTTTGGGGAACAGGAGCCCCTAGGTGGCACAGACTTGGGGAAGCTCTGAGTGTATTTTTCAGAGCCAATAAATAATCACTGCATCCATTCTCAGTAAAGACATGAGCTGGCAGTTTAGCTGTAGGCGTGTTGACCTGTTGGAGAGTTTAGCAACATTTTATTTAGTGTGGGTCCTCAGTGATGGGGCATAGAAGTCTACCCATGTGTATGGAAACCCATGAGGACAACTGGGAAGACAGCAGCCCTTTCTGGCTAGCTACTAGAAGTCCCAGTATAATTATTTAACCATGGGAACAGTCTCCTAAAGCTGTCAGAGGTTCCCCGGAGACAGAGATACAGTGACAGAACTGTAGATTACAAGTACACTGAGCAAATCCCGAGCTCACTGGTGCTTGCTGGCTGACACAGAGAGGGTGGTACCCAACTGTGAACTCTTAGGGGGTACAGCGGTCCCCTGAGGTGCTGCTTGGCTGTAACCACACTACAGAAAAAGCTTAAGGCCACACTGTATTATGGCTCAGAGGTCCTTCTGCATCCCCAAACCAGTCAGTGAATGGATTAGTTATGCATAGTCCCTCAGTGGGGATTTTGTCTTTGCATCTTATGGTCTAGTGAAGAAAAGGCAGAGTGGAATGTTACAGGGTCATTTGGGTGTCTGGGCACAATTCCAGACTTGACTACGAATAAAACATGATACCCTAGACATTATTCTCCATAGGTAGCAGGACAGTGGATCGGGCTTCCTATTATTACAGATTAAAAGTAGGCTTTTGAGTAAGTGTAATTCCGCTTCCAATTTCCCCTCTGATCTTCTTATACATAACATTTAGTGACCTTTGAACAGCCCGGGGATGTTTCACAGTGTCTTGTTCTTGAAGCATGCTTAAAGGTTTCTATTTCATATTCGCTGCTGGCATATGCAAATATAGGTAAAGATTATGATGCTTTCCCAGTTGCATTATGGTCAACAAATTACTCCTCGGGTGAGCCTGCTGTCGTTTTAGCCTCATGTGTCTTCTGTGAGTCACGACTGCTCATAGTATACAGGCAGCCTGCTAATGTCATGCCCTCAGAGCTGGTCGCTCAGGTGCCTCCTCAATTCAAAGGTGATGACTATTTACCAGGGCTTCCCTTCCTGACAAACAAGCTCCCCATTGGTGTCAAAGGCTGCTGTTGTTAGGGCTCAGGGTGAGTGTCATGGGAAGAGTTTTTTTTTGTGTGTGGATTTTGGGGAGGGCAGAGACTCCCCAAAAAAGAGACTGTGATACGCTCCAGAGAAGAGCATATTTTCATAGCCCTGTGGAGTCTCCATTATATCCTGTCTTATAAGCACCTTAGCCATTTAACTTGTCTGGGCTTAAGTTGTCCATGTTTGTAAAACAAGTGTTGTACTGACTGGGTAGCTTTCAAGATCTGTTCATTGCAATTATCTGAGTAATGGAAACATCCCATCCACTGACTGCTCAGGCATAAGCCCAAAGGGGGAGTGGGTCCAGCTAAGAAGAAAAGAGCTTTATGCCTTCACTGTTCAGCTTCTAGCAACTACCTCTGAGTCAGTTTTTAAGTTTTAGGATCTCGTAGTTACTATTCTATTGCTCTGAAGAGCCAACATGACCAAAGCAGACAGGTATGACACTGGAGCAATAGCTTAAAAACGTCACATCATGATCTGCCAGCAGAGACAGACAGAGGAGAAGGGGGAGAGGAAGGGAGAAACAGTGAGAGACAGACAGAAAGTGAGAGACAGAGGTCTGGTGTGGGCTTTTGAAACCTCAAAGCTTACCTCACTGACACACCTCCTCCAACAAAGCCACACACCTCCTAATCCTTCCCAAACAGTTCACCATCCAGGAAACAAACACTCAAAGATGTGAGGCTATGGCGACCATTCTAACTCAGAGTACCACAGGGTCTATAGGGCTATATGTTTCCTGGAGGGCATCCATCTGAGAGTCCCTCAGTGTGCTCTGACTTCAAACATGGAATTGTTTGCCAAGAAACAAGAAGCCCCATGAGCCCAGGGACTGAATTCTTTCACTTTCCCTGCCCCATGCCCATCCTAAAGAAACATTAAGAGCTCCTTCCTGTTTGTTGATTGGGGCGGGGAGTTTGGCAAATCAGCAAAGGAAAGGGTTTCCACGGGTCTCTATATAACTAATATGCAGGCGTGTCTGTTGTGATGTTTTAAAGTAGCACTTTCCCCAAATTAACACCCAGAAAGACAAATGAGTCACCACTTCAAAGCTCTTTCTTCAATGTCCCTGCCCTGCCTGTGCCATCCCTGAGACAAAAAAGCTACCAGTGACAGGTAGCTGCTGAGCTCTGAATTAAGGCATCCCTGAACAGAGACCTGCGGGGTCAGAGAATGTATTTTGAAGACCTGGGAAGAAAGAATGCCAAATATCTCATTAATTTCTTATATTGATTCTGTGTTCAAATGATAATACAGTTGGTTAAATAAAATATATAATTAAAATTAACCTTACCTGCTACCTCTTTATTAGGCAGCCACTTGAATGTTGTAAATTACAGATGGGGCTCACGGTTGTGGCTCCTGTATTTATCATCTGGCCCTGCCCTAGACTGTTGATTAATGGATCATAATTAATTACTCTTCCCTATTATGTCTGAGTGCTTTTTTCCCTCCTTTGTCTCTCTCCAGGCACAGAAGCTGAAATCCAATGTGTCGGGCAGTACACATCTCTGTCTCTCTGATGTAAGTGGCATTTCTTTTTGTGTTTCTTTATAGGGGCATAGGCTTTGGAAATGGGTATGTAATATATAATATTTGAAGACCAATAAAGTCTCGGATCCAGAAAAGGTCTCATCAGCCTGTATTGACCTGCCTTTGGAGGAAAGTGCAGAATTAAGATTCACTGCAAAGTCAGAACGAAATGTACAACTGTGATCTGTACCAGAAAGTCAGCCTCAGCTCTAAGCCCATTGTTCCATGCTAGGAGACTCTGAGATTCTATGAAACCTCTTGTGGGTTGGTTAGGGAATCAGAAAAAGACTCTGGCAACTGTCTGTCCATGACATACAGTCTGATCCATCTGTCTGTCCTTGGGCTACACTTCTCCAGACAGTTCTTCCAGCCTTCCTTGCCCAGTGCTGGAGGAGTCAGAAAGAAGCCAGGTCATAGCTAGAAGAAGACACAATGGCAGTGACCCCCCCCCCAGTTTAAACATTCCCACCAAAAAGAATGTATGATGGATCAAGCAGCAAGCATTGGCTAATAGTTCATCCAAAGGATCCACATCTTACCAAAGTTTATGGTCCCGTCTCAAAAAACTAAAAGTTGGCCAGTTCAGTCTCAGTGCTTAACTCTCAGGCTAGCTTTTTGTGAGAGTGCTGGCCATTATGGAGAGGGCAAGGAGAGATAGAGAACATGGGTAAAATCCAACATGATGTAGTGGGTACGTGCTGTGGGGTATAATGAAAACATTCTTTCTTACAGAATGATTACGGAAAGGATGGTCTTTCTGGTGCCTCCAGCCACATAACCACAAAATCAATGGCTGCTCCTCCCAGCTGCGGTCTGAGCTCACTGCCCATGATGGTGCTCACCGCTCTGGCCGCCCTGCTGTCTGTATCGTTGGCAGAAACATCGTAGCTTTATCCAGAAAAACAGTATGAAAAGACAAAAGAAAACCAAGTATTCTGTCCCCTGTCCTCTTGTATATCTGAAAATCCAGTTTTAAAAGCTCGGTTGAGAAACGGTTTCACCCAGCTGGAACTCTTTTGTTGTTTTTAAGAAAGCTTCTTGTGGCCCTCACGGGCTTCTGTTGAAGAACTGCTACAGGGCTAATTCCAAACTCAGAAGGCTCTGGGGCATGGTGTGGCTTAAGGGGACCATTTGTAACCTGGACTGTAAAGCAAGCTGAGCTTATGTTTTTGATGGTGGTGGTGGTGGTGGTGGTGGTGGTGGTGGTAATAGTTTTAACAGCTTGAACCCTGTTCTCTCTACTGGCTAGGAGCAGGAGATGCTATTGATAAGGATTCTTCCATATCTTATTTAATAGCAGTGAATTCTAAGGACATGACTGCAGCCTAGTGTGGATGGATGACAAATGGAGGTTGGCCTCACGAGTGAACGTTGCAGACTCTGTCTTGTACTAATGTTCACCTTTCTATGTATGTTATCCACAGAGTGTTTATGTACTACAGACTGTTCTGTGATCCCCAACGACAACAAAAAAAAAATCCTTGGTCACATCCACATGTAGAACCTCTCATTTAGCCCAGTAGAAGAGGATGGGTGTGGCCTTCGCACAGCACCTGGATTGTTGACTGTTGTTCTCCTTAGCTTTGCTTGAGTGAGAAGCTGAATATAATTGAAGATCAACTCTTACTGCTTCTTATACTTACGAGGTCACATGTAGAACAAACGTTACCAACTATTAGCTTTCCAACTATTAGCTATGTTTTTGAAAGCAATGACAATGATCCCATGTTTTACTGACGGTTTCATACACGCAGCCCTTTCCCCTCATCAGTAGCACCGGCTCCAGCATCAACTTCATGCGTGTGACTCAGAAGAAGGCCCCAAGAAGCCCAGTGCTTTAGCAGAAAGCTGCATCACGTTTCTGTGGACAGGCGGGAGGAAACAGAACAGCCATCCATGTCTTATCTGTCTTGAAATCAAGGCTGCCTGTATGTAAGGAATGGTTAGATACTTGTAAAGGGTGCCACAGTAGATGGTGATAGCCCTGATACATTGGTTTTCATGTTGTCTGGCACAGACAGCTTTGATTGGGACTGGCTGGCCATTAGGGATGGGATGGAGACATGCTACCCTCTCTGTTAAAGTCAAACCCTGCCAGGGCACACGGAAGCATCTTTGCTTCTGACCACAACTTAGAACAGTTTGGATTCAAGGTCATCAAACATCTCCTGTATATTGTTCTATGACCTTCATGACATTATTCTGTGACCTTCAGGACAGACTGTCCCACACAAGAGGAATGGTAGGTTATGGATCTAGAAGGCTAGCACAGGGTCTGGAAAGGTGAACTGATTGGTACAAATACACAGAACAGGAGGGGACACTTGAGCTGAGACATCTGACTTGTTAGCCACACATCGTCTCCTGGAGCCCTCCTGCTTGCCTAAGCAGACCCTTAGGTATATGTCTAAAGACTGCTTTACGTGGTCAGGCTCAGAATCTGTTAATGGTTGCATACTGGCAACCATGTTTCCTGCCAAGTGAATAAAGGGGAGGAGAATTGTCCTTCCATTGAGTCCTGGGAGTATGATCTGGTTTCTAACCCTGGCTTCTAACCCTTTCACAGAACTGGGAGCCCTATTGCACACAGTCTCCTGATATCCTCTCTACTCTCTGAGGTTTGCCTTAGGAAAATAACAATTCACCTGGGGAGGGCCTCCTTTGGTATCTGAAGTACATTTGTATCGAAATGTTAATGAATACCAATGTAAAATACTCAGTAGCAACCTTTTATCCCTTCACAATATTTTTGAGGGGAATGCATCCAACATCCAAGTTACCTGATCAGTGGGAAGTTCCATGAAGGCTCATACATTGAATAAACAAATTTGATGTGTCAAAACAGAATGCCAGTCATGAATGGAAGCATATCTCTTACCGATCATATTTTTGTTTTAATTAAGGCATACACATATATGTCCACTGGACTAATTGCATAAGGGTCTGATTGGATGTGATCTACCATTCTACCATAGGAGGTTATCGATTACCCCTGCAGTATGCTGCAGCTGTAATTAGCTTCAGGGGACCAGAGAGGAAACAGGAGCCCTGTGCTAACAAGGGCAGCCTTCAGCAAGAACTCATAGATAGGCAACATACAAATTAAACTTTGAAAAGCTCTGTCACCAGTAAAAATTGCATATTTTTCAGAGATAAAAGCATATCAGAGTTATCAAGTCCTTCGTTTGAAAACAAGTTGCTGATGAAATAAATCCATGGGAAGGGCCCCATTTAGGGACAACACATCAGAGACAGCTACAAACCAAGGCAAACATTTAGGCTTTCCATTTGCTGTGGCCTCAGGTTGACGCTGCATGCTCAACGAAGCGATTCATCTCAAGACTGGACCAGGGAAACATGGCGGTCTTTTATGCACTCGACTTCCTCTTGGAGCCCCGCCCAATGAGCAGAAGTGGTGGCCGACATCCTGCCCCTCTGCTTTCCTTGGTCACAGACACAGGTTTCATCTGCTGAGGTTGGATTCCTTGCAGAAAGTCCTTTGTGAAGTTGATTTTGTCGTCCTAACCAACAGTTGTGTTCACACAGTGACTCAGAATCCAACCTGCCCTACGTTGGGGAGAGAGACAAAGGTGACAGGGCCACATTGAGCAGAAGCACATTCATTCTGTTTGACCTTGAATGTCCTTGAGCAAATGGTGTTTGAGAATCTTAAGAGAGCACATGAGAGAAGTGCACACCACAGAGGGAATTCAGAATGCCGGCTGTTTATTTTTCCATGTCTGATTTTTTTTCAAACCTCAAATAAAAATGTAGACATTGAAGATTGCATAGATTATTTTTCATCAAGTAAAGCAAATTGTATCTAGATGTAATTAGAGGGTGGTTTCCATGTTATTTTTAAGGCAATTCCGTATCTTGTAGCTAAACAGAAATGTCTTAGTAGTTATAGCTTCAAGTTTATCCCAACACAGCACAAGGACCCTCCAGAGTCTTGCATTTAATGTGTGTGTTGTATAGGGCTGTCTTGGCCTGCACAAGGCTGGGTCATTCTCAGCTGCACCACATTTCCCATGAGTCTCCTTGTCTCTAAATCAGACAACCCCAGACCCCCCCCCCCATCTGCTGAGTCAGAGAAATGAGAAAGGGTGTTTGAATCAGTGTGTGTAGAAAAAGAGATGTAAAAGCGGGGGAGGGGAAAATATAATTAGCAAATTATTTCCTTAGATTACAACATAAACCGGCTTCAGTTATTACTTACAAAATAGTGGGCTCGGAGGACCTATCATTTGGAACATAAGCCTTTATTCATATAGTCAGACATGCACGGCTTATTTGAATCAAAGTGCGGAGCAGAGAAGGGGTTGCTTAAATGAGCTCACATCTGCCTTTCCGATGCTGCTCTTGGTCTCCAAGATCCATGCCCCTGCTCTCTGCTGTCTTGGCCGGGCTCTTTACCTAAGCAAATGAGACCATGGGAGACCCATCTTTGTAGAAAGGCCACAGACAGTGGCAACAAATGGAAAGGAATTGCCATCCTCTGGGCACCATGACACCAGGAAGGCCAGCTGTCCTGAACTCACAAGGTTTGGAGAAGTGACACAAAATCAAGATGCAGCGAGGAGTCACAGTGGGTGGGTCCCTTGCTCTGCTGATGTTTCTTACTGATGGGGACATTCTTCTAAAAAAAAAAAAAAAAAAGCCAGTGTCCTGAAATAGCAGGAGGTCCTCTATAGAGAGGGCGCTAGAATTAGTGTCTGGGTGACTAATGGAGGGCTTTGCTTTTAGAAACTAAAATAAAAGGCTAGGAAATATGTGGGAATATGTCTGGACAACCCTAGAAGTTGTATTTCTTCTCTCTTATCCCGAGCAAGGAATCTCCTATCTCTATCTGACAGGTCTTGAGCTTGACACGGCTTTTCTTATTGAGCGAGTATAAGTCTGTTGTCTAGGATTTTTCTTGAAGAACTGTTACCTCTGAATAATAGTCTTACTTCAGAGGCCTTACTCTCATGGGCTTGCAACTGCCTGTTCCCTGCCGTGTACCCTACAGGATGATGATTTCCCAAGGAGAGATGTCTTAAGGTGTGGTTGGTCTGTTACCTTCCCGTTGCTTACTGACGCCTCCGTGCCTCTCTTTTCTGGTATTGCCAATGCACACCACGGAGCCCCCTCCTATCTATTCTTCACCTGTCAGTTTGAGCTCAATGCTGCCAGAATCCATCCGAGTTCTATCAGATGCTCATTTTGTGGAAGAAGACGTGCCTCAGGAGCCAGACGATAAAAGCCTCGAGTCAGACACACTCCCCTGCCTCTCTCTTGAGATCCTTCTTTTTCACTTTGGTACCCTGACTCCTGTACCCTCATGGGGATCCCTTTGATATCTCTGGAGCTCTCTGATAGCCCATACTTTTTCCCAGTGGCAGCTCAGATCGGCTGATTGTCTAGATATGCCACCTGCATTTCTGATGAATCCTGAGACCCAGCCCAGAGGGGTGGAGAAGGCACAAGAACCCAGTTCCAATAAACTGCCTGCAGAGTGCAGCAGCCTGCTGATAGTCATCAAGGCCCCAGAAGCCCCTGAGGTCTGTCTCCAAGCTCATTTGACCAACGCAGCTGTGACTTCGGCTGTCTGCCTCTGGCAGGTGCTGGAATCAGCATCTCGTCCCACTGCCATGAGGAGGAGTTCATTTTTACTCAAGGGCAGCTGCCAAGCTCAGCACCAGCATCAATAGAAGGGATTCTCTGGGTTTTCTCTGGAACTTTCTTACCCGTCCTCAGTTTGATTTTATAGAAGATGTCAGGAGCCTGACCTGAGACTGACAGTTTCACTCTGAATACTACTCCCAGCTCATTGCCTTCCTCTTTAGGTACAACCCATAGTAGGTACTTTAAAAATGTCAGTTGCGTAAAAACCACACCAAAGGGCTTCATTCTGCCCCAGGGCAGCAAGAGTTATCCAGCCACATAACTGTGCTGGCCTTGAATAGCACTTTCAGTAGACTATTATGATATTGAGATTGCCCTGGATCTAGGAAAGTGATCAGATACCCATGTCTCCTGCCAAGAACTGAGACATAGACACCCATCTTGAGAGGGACTGAGTGTCCCAGCTAATCCCAACAGATTGACTACTAGTGAGCCTACAGAGATTTTACTCTCTGTTAAATCTTGCTGCTTGGTGAAATCATTCAGTTTGATGTCCTCTATAATACATAGACTATGGGCGTGGTCTCCAAGAGACAGGTCTCAGTTCTTATCTGGACACAGCAAAGCCAACCTCAGTCTGAGCCTCAAATGGGCATGAGCATGGATGTACAGGTGTGCCAGTGGGGAGGTCACAGAGGTCTGAGCCAGCTTAGGTGCTATGGAAGAAGAGACTAGAGCTGTTCTGGCTGGAGATAGTAAAAGGCAGGACTCCTTTTAAAATGGTTTTGGTTAGCGTACAAAATAATGGGTCTCATGATTACATCATCACAGCTGATAGGTCTCATGATTACATCATCACAGCTCATAGGTCTCCATGATTATATCATCATAGCTTATAGGTCTCCAAGATTATATCATCAAAGTTCGTGGGTCAAAGTTCGTGGGTCTCATGATTACATCACCACACACATCATCCTGTTCATGCTTTTTTCAGACTGCTTTCTCTCTGCTGTCGCTCCTGATCACCTGGTTGATCTTTATCAGGGCTTGTATAAATAGCAAAACTCTGAATGTGTACAAGGATGTCCACCACAAGTAACACTGGCCCCAAGTTCAAGTGAATTGGCATGAAGAATAGAAAACCTAATGGATGCTGCTCTATAGGAAACCCAGATGGTTTGGTTTTGTTGGTTTTATCTTTTTTTTTAACAGTAGTAAAAACATGATCACTAGAAACTAGATCAATATGGTGATTGTTGCAAGGACAGGTAAAGGGATCTGAGTTCAGGTTTTATTTGGGTTTTTACTGGTCAGGTGTAGACATTTATGGAGAGAGAGAGAGAGAGAGAGAGAGAGAGAGAGAGAGAGAGAGAGAGAGAGAGAG
>NW_021604568.1:17562510-17592317 GCF_004785775.1 Grammomys surdaster | reverse complement strand
GAGAGAGAGAGAGAGAGAGAGAGAGAGAGAGAGAGAGAGAGAGAGAGCGAGAGCACTGTAAAAGCAGCTCACAGGACACCCTCCCTTCTCTGGCTGTGGTCTTTCTGCAGTCAAGCACTTCTGCTGTGATTTTCTGGATTCAGAAAGAGCTGATGTCCTCAGAGAGTTGGAAATCCAGAGCCTTCCAGCTTTCCTAATTATCTATTTTTTCTCTCTTCTCCGTCACCCAGGGGACACGAAACACTGCTCATCACACAGCCTGCTTGAAAGAGTTTCCTGTCTACTGCACATTATCCCTTGATATTGAAATTATTTTCTCTGTTTAATCCAGCTCCTGCTGAGAAGCTGTGTGGGATTTAGGGTGCAGGGTTTTCTCTTGTACTTTCCAGTGGGGTTGCATCTTTTCCTCCTAACCTGAGGGTAGGTCTCAGCTGCTGCTGTTCTGTTTCATGCAGAAGACAGCTTCTGATTCAGGGAATATTTTCACAATTCTGACCTGATCAGAGGCCATAAAGGATGCAGTCTCCTCAGAGCCAGGGTGAGAAAAGTGGGCTTGGTTAAGAAGTCTCAGGTTAGGAGAGGGTCATGTTCCTTGGGCATCCATGTTACCTTGCGTTTCCAGGGCTTTCCACAGAGGATTTTCCACAGAGAGAGGCGCTTGCCTTGCTGAGCGTCAGATCTCCTGAAGACGACTGTACATCTCCCCAGGTTGCCCATCCTTCTTCACACTGCTGTTTGGACCTTGTTTCATGCTTCAGAGGACCACCTAAGCATAGAAGGACATGGCTTTCCATTTGAACTTTGACAGAGGTTCTGTGATGTTTGAATTATCTGTCTGCCTCTTGCTCAAACCCCTCAAACCCAACAGTGTATGTAGTCCCTCTGGCCCCTCCACCCCAGAATATCCTAATAAACATTCTCATCTTTTATATAAAAATGGCTTATATTAGTTACTGTTATTTGTTTTGGAGACAAAATTCCTGACAGAAGCAATTTAAGGATTTATTTCAGCCCACATTTGAGAAGGCACAGTCCTCACTGAAGACAACATGGTGGCAGAACATGACCTGTGACTCCTCATTTCTCTATAGACCAAGAACACTCAGGGAGCAGCTGCAGCCAGACTATAACCCTGAAGGTTCACCATCCAGCAACCTCTGCTCTTCAGCTAAGTCCCACCACCTTAAGGTTCCAGAACCTTCTGAAATAATGCCCCCAACTGGAAACCACAAGTTCAAAGCCATGAATCTATGAGGAACATGTCACATTCAAACTATAACACAGGTGCTATGAGATCTTTGGCTTTTACACTAATTTTTAAAAATGACATCACAAAAAATTCTTTTTGAAACAGAATCTCCCTGTTCAGCCCTGGCTGGCCTGGAACTTGTTATGTAGACCAGGTTGGCCTTCACACAGAGAGATCTGCCTGCCTCTGTCTCTCCAGTGCTACAACTAGAGGCGTATACAGCACCACATCAGAGATGCTGAAACCTAAAAGGTTATAGAGGTCTCCACGTTGGACAGGTTGGTATCAGGAGTGGTCAGCCATAAAGGATGCAGTGTGCTGACACAAAGCTTGTGTCATTGCTTCCAACCTGGACACTCCTGCCATGGCTGACAATATAGTTACTAGGCAAGAGAAGAAGGGTCAGGTCCTGGACATCGTCAATGATCGATAGCAAATAAGTGTTCAAGTGTTTATAAACACTGACAAATGGTCACTTAGATGATCTTCCCCATCACTGGTTGAAAGCTGCTGTTTAGACCCAATTTGATGAGCGTTGTGAGAGGAATTGATGAGGCTTAAAGTCGGGGCCACAGCTGACATTTATATCCTGTCTGCTGAAGTCAATTTTATTATTACATTACTGAGATATAATCTCTAGTTACCCTCGCATGCACGAATAACTTGTGCAGACTCGCGGATAGTATTTTTTTTATAAAAGATAACGATTTATTAGGGATGTTTTCTTATTTCTAGTATTTAGGTCAATTCCCGGCCAAGAAAGCCACCATGGTCCCAGATTTCTTTGTATTGGGACCTGGAGATGGCTGTCCCACAGGTCTCCCGTCTTCCTGGTGGGCGGTTGTCACTTGTCCTTTTCTCCACCAGGACTCAGTAAAGCAGAATGTTTAAACACAAGTACCATAATGAAGTTTTCCTCTGTTGTATGCCTCAGGATTCATTCGATTATAATCCGAGGAGTAGGGAGGCTTAATATCAGTGTGAGACAGAGACATGCGTGGTGTTTTGTTTGGGTTTCTGTGGAACCACTTTATTTTTATTAATATATGCTAGTTATTATGAATTTCACCCCAGAGATTTCATACACGTATATAACATATGTGTGATCACATTACCCCGTCAGGCCCCCCTCCCGCTCCTGCTCATCCCCTTCTTCTTCTCTGTTACCCTCAACCCCTACTCTATTCTCATGTCTCTGTTTGTCTTTGCCTTTTGGTTATTCAGTGAGTTTAACTAGCTTTGTTTACAGGATTGTGGTTTGGGGGTTATTTACAGAAGCCTGGACACTTTGCTGGTAGCTACACTACTAAACAAAATGTCTGCCTTTCTCAGCAACCACTAGTTGTCTATAAACCCTCAGGGGGGGATACGTCTTCCTGAGGATGTTGACAAGCCCAGTCTTGTGAAGGTCAAGAAAAAGGTTCTTACTGCTGCTTTGAACTCAACAGTGTGACAGCCATGTCCTGTCCAGAAATGGCATCCCTCAGCACTCCACCTCTCCCCACTCCTCCATTCTTCCTGCCCTCTCTTGTGAGATGTTGCTTGAGTCTGCCTGTGTGTGCATGTGTGTGCGCACACTTGTGTGTGTGTGTGTGTTTGTGCGCGCGCGTGCACACACCTGCGTGCCCACGTGTGTCATTAAGGCTAAGCATTCAGCTGCCATATACTCTCAGCACGTTGATGGTTATGACTCTCTGCTCATAGCACAAACAAAACGAAGCCTTGCTTACCAGTGCCCGTCTGTAAGCATAGAGATAAATATCCAGAAGACCATCTGAGAGCCTCATCTTGTCCATGTAGCAAAACACCAGCAAGGGCTTCCACACCGTGGCCAGTGACAGCCTCAGTTTTTGGTGCTTTTCTCTTGATTTGTTTATCCAGACCAGCTTCGCTCCTCCCTTGCTTCTTGGATCCGATATCAAATAGCCAATTATTGTCTGATTACATTCAGACCCCTCAGAATTTCTGGGTCTGTTTGGGTTGGAAGCATTCGGAACTGTATAATAAAAGCCATAACTCCCAGGTTCTGGGATTCTCTTGGAGAATGACACAGAAAAACATGACTCAGGTCGGGTTGCTCAGGGCTCACTCAGGTAGGCTGAGCCTCTAGGAGAGGGCAGAGGTAGGGCATTGCCACCAGCAGAAACAAGGCAGGAGCAGCCTGCGGTGCAGCATGCACCTGGGGACCTTCAGAGTTCTCCACCTGTACCATCCATTCATATTCTAATCATCTTCTGAACACAGCCAAGTCCCCAAGACACTGGTGATAGAAATTTTAGGAGCTGGAACAAGAAATGTCTAATAAAACCCAGAGAGAAATGCCAAGAAAGCAAATAAAAATTGTGACAGGAACAAGATACAAGACTGCCTGTGTTTGGTGACATAAATAAAGCATAAACGAAAACACAGCGAGGTGAAGGATAAGAGCGGGAGGAGCCATAAAAGTCCCATAAACCACAGCGTGCAAGGCCCGATGCACCAAGGGGTTTCAGCTCACGGAGATTCCTCCCCTGCAGGCTGGCCGAGGAGGGAGTCGCCACACTTAAAAAGTAAAGTGAACTTTGGCCTCCGAGAACTCAGATGCGTACATAAATATAGTAGTGGTATCTTTTTTTCTTTGAGAATTTTTAAAATGTGTGTATGAGGATACATAGGTGCCCATGTATGTTCCTGTGCACACGAGGGCCAGAGAAGCGTGCCATTCCATTGAAGCTGGAGTCCCAGGCCTCTGCCAGGACATCATACTTGCTATATGGCTGATGGGATCTCACCTCTGGTCTTCATGACCCTGCTGTGCTCCTAACCACCAGGCAGTTCAACCACCCTGCCTGGATTTCGGAAACTCCCCTCTGGGAAGTGTCCTAATTTAAAATCACACCCCTGGGAGTCACAATCCCACTGCAAGTAGTCCATCCCAAATATGTCTGCAGTGTGCCCAAATCCATGCAGAAGAGCTTCCTATCATCCTACCACAGGATGACATAGCGGGTCAAATAACCTGAAAAGATCAGAAAAGGTAACACTACACACCCGTTTTGTTACTTTTATTATTTTTTAAAAGTTCTTGACAATTTCATACACGTGTCCAAATATTTTGATCAGATTCCATTGCCTTTGTTGTCGGATCGCCTGCACCCCAAAAGTCCTCTTTCCAGCTAGGCCCTCTCCTACCTTCTTATTTCGTTGATAATTTTCATGATCCACTGAATTTACTTAGGGTTGCTTGCATGAACATGAATGGGGGAGGGGTGTTTACTGGAATTTGGCCAGCTTCCCCGTGGCTACACTACTGAGGAAGATAAGTCGGAGTCCCCAGCAGCTCCTTAACTTGAACAACGATTTTTGAGAGGTAGCTGTAAACAGACCGAAAAACGTGAGCTTCTGCAACAGTCAAAAGCAAAAGGGTGGGGTGATGGAAACGCTGGTCTTATTTTTATACTCATGAATGTAATAAATAATGTTTATGCTGGTAAATGTAAAATGTGACGACAGATGACAGAAAACTAGGTGACAAGAGGTGATAAGCAGGCAAGAGATTGTTAAGTCCATTACAGCTACAGGATACAGATGTGAATACATGACCAGTGGGCAGATGATAGGATATAAGGGAGATAAAATATTGGTAGATAAGTACATAGAAATAGAAAAAGAGCTATTGATAGATCATAAATAAACGGTAGACACGGTGATAGGTATCAATACCTGAGAGAGAGTTTTTACTAAAGTAAGTTTTTACTATGTCCACATATTTTTACTACTTGTGCTTCAGAGAATAAGAAGCAGAGGAAACCGGGGCTGTATCACACCTGCCACCGCCTCAGCTTCCAAGTCCTGCAGTATAGAAAGAAAAGGTGATGACCCTCTCTGCCTCAGAGCTCTCCGGAGGCTAAAGTTCCCTCCTACAGCCACACATCCCAGGAAGCAAGCAGGCGGCAGCAGCATCCCTACAGCACCTCCTGCAAGATTAATTGCCTCAATTTTGGGAAGAAACACCTCCAGGCACCTGGTGTGTGCTGTGTGCATAGCAGAGTTATAAAAATCCCTCACCCAGTGGCTGGAGACTCGGGATGAGTCAGCTCCAGGCAGGGCTTTCCCAGCCCAGGAGAGGTTGGGTCAGTTCTTGCCAGAATGTAACCAGCCCTGAAGACACTTTCCTGAGGGGCTCCTGAACAGCTACTGCTAGCTATCAAGAGTTCACATGCACCATGCCCAAGATAGACAGGCTGCATGCCTGAGATCATGACAGCTCTCACTACAACCCCAGCTTCAGGTAGAATCTGTTTTCAATTTGCAATGGAGGAGACTGTGTCTCAGAGAAGGCACAGAGTTGATGCAAAGCCACACCACCAAGAAGGGATGGAATCATTTTTTAAACCTTTGTCCAAGGCCAGCACCAAGATAAACTATGGTAGCTCTGCACTCAGGACTGTGGGGAGGCGGTCTCCTGGCTGTTGAGCAGGAAAGGTCACGAGAATACACAGTATCTCCACACATACACGCTGCAGTCTCCTCCACCCACACTTGGAGCTACGGCTGGAGAACTGCCCAAGTTGGTAGACTGTGGCGTGAGCTTGTCTCAGAAGATAATTGGATCCCCTCCCTCGCCCGGAGGAGAAGAATACCAGATTAAAAAAGAAATATGACAAGCCGTCGGAGTGCCGGGACTGCTCCCCCGAGAAAGGGCCACGCTTCCATTTCTGTCCCTCGTTCCAGACATGGAACCAATTAAAGTAGCTGCAATGTACACACTTAAACCAAGTGACAAAAGCCAGCTGAAGCGTTTTTAAAGAGCCACTTTGCCCACAAACTGAACCCAAAGAAGCAGAGCTGACTTGTTATCCCGTAACTGAGCAAATACAAGGCTCTGCTCTGAGGTATCGAGGGACAGCTCAGATGCCCCAACAGCCATCCCTGTACTCCACTTGCCTCTTGGACCCTAACTGACTTAGTGACACATGGGGGAGGTAAGGCAGACATGGTTTGTATCTCTGACCCCTGGCAAGGCACTGCCTTAGGGAAGTCTTGTCCATGCCTAGCCCTAGCATTAGCTCTCTCTCTCAGTCCCACTCCACTCTTGGACAACTCTGAGAGAGGCAGCGTTCTCTCCTCTGAGAAGCTCCGCACAGGATCAGTGTCGTTCCCTCTGCCTTGTCACCTCAGAACTGGGACGTCCTAAGTGTGCAGACCAAGATCAGCCTGTGTGTCAGCTTCCTGTTACTGTAGCAAATCCCTGGGAGAAGCCGTCTAAAAAGAAGGAAGTCCTGTGGTCTCCACGCATGCAGTGTGGCGTGCACACGCCCGGCACACACAAAACAAATAAATGTAATGACTGAACTGGAGAGTCAGTGTGAGCCGGTTCCATTATTATACGTGTATGAGATTCTTCAAAGTATCTCAAAAGATTTTAGGGGAAAAGAAAGGTCAGGGTTGAGGAGATGGCCCAGTCAACACATTCCTTGCAAACATGAGGACGTGAGTTAGATTCCAGAACCCACATTGAAATGCCAAGGCCGATATTATACACTTCAATCCCAATGCTGGGTACAGGGGCAGCACGGTGCAGATCCTATGTATATGGGTGTATGTGTATATAGTTGTATGGTTGTATGTCCAGATGCTAGCTGGACAGCCAGCCTAGCCAAACTGGTCAGCCACAGGTCCCAGTGAGAGGCTCTGTTTCAAAAAATAAATTAAATTAAATTAAAAAAAGACAATGTAGCTGGAGTCTTAGGAATGACACTCAAGTTTGACCTGACCTTTACATGTGTGTTCAAACATCTACATCATCTACACCTGTGTCACCTATGTCTATACCCATACACATGTACACACACACATGCATACATACATACATATAACTATATACCCATAAATCCATACACCCATACACCATACATACATACACACATACACACAACCATACACCCATACAACCATACAAGTATATACACATACACTCATACACTCATACAACCATACACCCATATATACATACATACAACCATACAACTATATACACATACACCCATATACATACACACATACGATACACCAGTACATACATGCATGCACACACACAACCATACAACCATATACCCATACTCCCATACATACACACACATACATACATACATATATACATACATACATACAACTATACGCAAATACACCCATAAACTCATACATACATACATACATACATACATACACACAACCATACATACATATAATCACACACACATACATATATACATACATATAAGAGAATATGTGAGAGATTGACTGGTGGATTGGTGATTGATTGATGATTGATCGGGCTCATAGTTTTGGAAGTCCATCACTGGAACAAATCTTGGCAAAACCATCTACCTCATAATGGGACATAAATAGAGAAGGAGGAAAGGACTGGGTCCCACAATCCCCTGCAAGGGCACACCTCCAAAGACCTCAGCCTCCTCACTAGGCCCCACCTGTCAAAGCTCAAACTTCCTCCCTACAGCACCAGTGTCTGGGTCAGTCGGTCCTTCAACAAGCAGGCCCTTGGTAGACGCAGGAACCACACTCTATCAGTGGTGATGGAAAATGGGTTCTATCTGCAGTTGTAGGAGGATTGACTCAAGCTGAGAGTCTCCTCCCCCCCCCAAAAAAAAGTTATCCAAGCTGAGAAGAAAATGTAAACCGGTTATGAAACAGGTAACACTTATGATATGCACACAGCCCTCACCTCAGATCCTGGTTTTCCTTCCCTTGAAAGAGGATCCCCGGCTGTGGCATTCAGTGACTGCCCAGAATCATAAGAGGAAAGATGCAGGACTTAACAGTTGATTTGTGATCCCTCCTGTCCCGGGGCTCTCAGGTGATGTCTCCTAAGGGAAAGGGATTCAGTTTGCACGACATCTTCACACCCAAGCTGTTTCTAGCTCCTCCCACCAGCCATGTGATGCTCATGATCACCTTCAGTCTTCACTTTGTGTATGCAGAGGAAGGTCCTGCACATGTCTGTTGGTCAACAGCAGACAGTTCCTTCAGCTCAGCCTCGCTCAGCCCTCCCTTCAACAATGGGACCTCCTGTGATTCCCGACTTGCTTTCGTGACCTCTTCCAACTCCGAAACTGCAAGGTATTTTAATACACAAAGCGCTATCCACTTCTGCAGAGTACATCTACATACTTGAATATATTCCGGGCGTTTTAAAGGCAATTTTTACAGAATATTAAGTGTCCTTTGAAATACTCTCTACTATAATTTAAGAGATTGTCCGTGTCAGACGCACAGCAAAGGGCTGCCAGCAATGGCTTTATGTGATAGCTGTTTGCTCACTAGTCTGATAGAGGGGCTGGTGGTTTCCTCATTTAGGCACTAAAATGTCCTAAAGTCATCAACCAAGGTGTGGCAGCTGAAGCAACTCACAGTGTCCTGCTACCTGTCAACGGGATCATTGTCTCCACAAGGAGTCCTCGCACCCAGCCTCACGTCTCCCGTAAACCTCGCACGCAGACATCAAGTCCTGTCAACCAGGTGCTGTCTAGATCCTACAGGTCTGACCACAGTTCCCACCATGAACCCACTTCCATTTTGGTCCCTGATTGGCTTCCATCTTTTCCCAATTGGAGCCAAAGATTATTTCTCCAGGGTGCCCTCTTTCACTAATGGCTTGCACAAATTCAGGTACCACAATAAATCTGTGTGGCTCCCTGGGGACAGACACACCCATCTCAGTTTTGCTGATGAGGAAACAGACTCATGTTAAGTAACTTGGCAAAGTCTCATGAGTGAGAAGGAGCCCCAGGCTTCGGGTGCGGGAAGCTGGCTGGTCTTAGATGCTGTGACTTGGGTTATCTTGGCTCTGGTAAGTCATGCCATTTATCCAGGCCACAAAAGGATTAGATACTCGAGGAAACCTGTGAAATTAAGTTCATAATCTCTGAGTCTATGGAAATCAGAGTATGTGCTTGGCCTGTTCTTTTCTTAATTTGCTTCGCTGAAAGTGAGATGTTGTCGTCTTGA
Source organism: Grammomys surdaster (assembly GCF_004785775.1). Lineage (NCBI taxonomy): Eukaryota > Metazoa > Chordata > Mammalia > Rodentia > Muridae > Grammomys > Grammomys surdaster. The sequence goes on along the minus strand of NW_021604568.1, from coordinate 17,583,061 downwards.
TACTCAATTTGTTGGTGATATTTTAAAGGGATTTACTCAGATTTGTCCGAGTCCTTCACAAGAACAGTCAGATCCCGTTCTCTGCCCTCTGCTGATCTGTCCCTTCTGGCGAACTCATCTACCCTAGTTCTCAGCTTCAGTGCACGCGCGCGCACACACACACACATACACACACACACACACACACACACACACACACACACACACTGCACTGTCTCACTCAGCTTCCAGTATGCCCAGCCTCTGATGAAGACCATGTCATCTCCTTGAACCTTTTGCCCACACAGACATCACTGTCCCTCCCCACCATCCTCCAACCTTCCCAGCAGACAATAATGCTTGCCCGATTCCAGGCATCCTTATGGGTGCTGGGTACAGCTGAGAATAAGAAACAGGCTTGTCTTCTCATTGAACCTACACAGTCATGGGAGGAGTGTTCATGATGGCAACTAAGCAAGAAAACGTGACAATGATACCTGTCATTTGGCAAGAGATAACATCCATGAAATATAAAAGGTAACGGCACTTACCTTGCTGGTGCCATTATCTGGTTGGCTCTGAGGATGAGGTGAGCTGACACAGGTAATCAGCTTCTGTTGTAGAACCAGCGCAGGGGACACACATGGTATTTATCACTGTGAGGGAAGACCTGGGCTCTGGTTGTCATCTGGTTGACCAGAGAATGTCTCTTTGAGAATGTTTGCACTTTTAAAGTGCAAGTAGGCTCTTTTTTGTTGTTTGTTTGTTTGCTTGTTTGTTAAGAGTCCCTTGAAGCAGGAAAGGAACAACTTAGCCAGGGCACAGCATAGCCAAGGTGGGAGTGGGCTAGATGTGCTGAAGAAAGCAGTCCAGCCAACATGGCTGTGCCACATTACTGGGGGGTTGGAGGCAGAGCATGGCATACCAGAGGCAGTTCGAAGAATCAGGCTGCAGCCATGGTCCATGCCCAAAGGGCATCTGGGATGCTCACAGAGCACATGGGGGCAGTGGACATGTATAGAAAAGAGCTGGCTGAGCTGCACACCTAGAGGTAAGGGTGAGCTAGGGCAGCTCCCAGGCTAAGCTAAAGCAGCAGGCCCGGGGTGGCTCCTGCGCAGGAGAGGAAGGCGTGAAGTCCTTGGTCACCAGCCTCAAACTTCCCCATCCCCTCTGGCTGGCTTTTCTCCTTGTTGACCAATCTAATAATTGCCCAGCAGGGTGTGGTCTTCCCTTTGCTCTGTGACTCCCCCCAGGCACCTTGATGAACCACGCCCTCATCCTTCCCACTCCAGTCACCAGGCTACACAGGCCTCCTCTCTGATCTAAGCTGCCTTAGAAGTTCCTTACATATCCATGTATTCACTGCCTTCTAAATGTGCCCTGTGCACCATCCATGTCTTCCCGCTGCTGCCACTTACATATCTGATCAGTTCCCAGGCAAAAAAGCCTTTCAGATCACGTCACCTTACAATGAACTTACTTACTTTCTTTCTTTCTTATTTTATCTGCATTTATTTTATGCTGAATTTGTTCCCTTGCCATGAGCTTCTGTTTCTTCAGTTTCTTCTGGGATATCCTTTTCTTCTGTGCAACCTCCTCTTCTGGCTTTGGAACAATCTGTTCCTTCTCAGTGAGGATCACCTCAATGTGGCAGGGGGAGCTCATGGATGGGTTAATCCGGCCGTGAGCTCTGTAGGTTCATCGGCACATATTAGGTGCCTTGTTCACCTGGAAGTGTTCAATGACTAGAGAATCTGCACCTAAACCCTTAAGTCCAGCATTACTCTCTGCATTTTTAAGCATATACAGCGAACATCCAACATTCTATTTTGGCCACCATCCCTGTGTCCAGCCCCACTGTTTGGCCTGGGCGCACCCACCAACTCCACCACCAGAATAAAACACACTGCTTCTTTAAAGTGACATCCTTCAGATACTTGGTGGTTTTGCGGATGTGCATACCCTTGATGGCCTGGGCGGTTTCCCGGGTGCTCTTAAAGTGAACACGAAGGTTTGAACCTCTTGATTTGGATGATTTTGTGGGTTTTTCTGGGTCAATAGAGTAGCAAACCATCTTCACAGGTCACCTCTGGCTGCTTACAGGAAGAGCTACAATGAACTTTCAGTTTGAGATCCTCACTGCCCCCATGACTAGTCACCCGAGTGTTCCTGTCTTCCTGTGTGAAATGTACACACAGTCTTAAGAGCAGGAGACTTCCCTCCCCAGCATGGCTCAAAACATCACCTTCCGTCAAAGAAAGGAAAGGCAACTCTGTGTGCCTTTAATACACAGACTCAGACACAGTGTCGCTTGGATTTTCTGAATCTCAGTTTACCAGTTATCAAAAGAAAAAACAAAACCCACCAGGCCACATACCGGTAGGAGTATGGATATACATTCACTCATTCTTGCAAGACTAGTTGAGCTTGGTTTCCTTCAGGCTCTTGCCTTTCTCTGTTGAGGAATTTTTCAGGAGGTGGGGTTCACCATATGCTTAGACCCTCCCTACCTGCATGGAAACAGAAGCAGAATGTACTTCTCTGTGTCCTAGCCTAGGAGAATTCAGGCTTCTTGGGTGTAATAGAAGGCCTCTCTCACACTAGGAAGTCTGCTCTCTCAGATGTGCTTTGGATGCATACGATAGAGCCCATGACACCCCAAAGAATGAAGATAGTTTTTATAAATGGGATTAAAGACGGGGGAGAGGACTCGGTCAGCAAATCACTTTCTTTGCAAGCCCAGGGACCTGGGTTTGAGCCTCAGAACTGACCTTTTAAATGCTGGGTGTGGCGGCATACAGTTATTTCAGTGCTTGGTGGAAGCAAGGTGGATCACTGGAGCTTACAGGTGAGTCAACTCAGCCTCGCTTGATGAGCTTCCGGCCAGTAAGAGACTGACTGTCTGAAAACAAATGTCATCAGCTTCCACCCAGGGCCCAGCGGCCCTCACGGGAATGCATACATACATGCAGTACATACGTACATGTACACCCAGCCCCCAGCGACCCTCACGGGAATGCGTACGTACACACGTACATGCGCACCAAGCCCCCAGCAGCCCTCACGTGAATGCGTACGTACACACGTACATGCGCACCGAGCCCCCAGCAGCCCTCACGGGAATGCGTATGTACGCGGTACATGTGTGCACGCGTACATATAAACACACAGACCCACAAACGGGATTAACATCTTTCTAGGTACGTATGTGTCATAAATCCTCAACTGCTTGCCTTTTTCTGTCTTTATACGATTACCAAATCGCTGCTACCACACCCCAAATTCTTCTGTGAGAGCATCTGCCCTCGCGGCTCCTCCGCACGTTTAGCAGCGAATGACTGACTCGGCTCCAGCGTTCGTAGAACAGAGGCATTTCCTCTGACAGGCACCCTGTCACCTAATTGCCATTGTGTGGGAGTTCATTAACGCTCCCTTAATCTGTTATGAAGACTTAAAAGGCTTTCAGATCCAGTCAAACTCAAAACACATTTATTTGCTTTTATGATGATTGAAATGATGTGCACTGTAAATAACCTTATGTTCAACACTTGGCGATATTAATTTCGCTCGACTTTGTGACTTAAGGTCAAACATGTTCATCGAAGCCGCCATCATTAGCACAGTTTCCTCTTCTATTAAGCGATTATGATCGCTTAGTATTAATGAGTCGTGAAGTTTTAATAAATTTTTTGCTGGTGTGAAATCGCCAAACAGTAATTATGACGCGCACTGGCTGGGCGGCTCGTTCAACAGCGTAAGTGCTGCCTGGCATTGGGTAAAAACACAAAAGAACGGCAAACAATTAATTAGCCGCTGCCATGGAACCCAAACAAGCCTCTGCGAATGCTTTGTTAGTCACAGTGAGCTGTTTGGTCACGTGACCCTGGCCTCTAAAAAATCCTGCTGGGGGCCGAGAGGGTGGTTTGGGGCCTAAGTCAATATTTCTGGCATAGCTGTATGGTAACATGACTGTATGGGGCAGGATGACGCTCTTGAAATAAAATTGAACGTGGACAAAAATGGAGTGAGAGGCTGGCACCAAAGAATTATCATCTCATGGCTGGGTGGGAACCTGAACCCCTGAGGCAGCATCCGAGGGGAGGGGGAGTGCGGACACCCTCAGAATCCTCCTCAGGACACAGAAGAAAGACTCTCTAGGGATTGTGTAAAAACACAGCTTGGTGCCCTCCCTGACCTGTAAATGTTGGTTCCATCATTCCGACTGGGGCCTAAACACTTGCATTCATCCGTGAGTATTCTGACACAGGTGAGACACAAAGCTCATAAGAGAAATACTTGTCTAGAAAGCCCAAGTCACAGTTCTACACAACTGTCTGGGAGCCAAGACTCTCTCTGGACACACAAGCATGTGTCAGGTCCTGTATAAAACACGAGACTGTAAAACTTATAGTTTAATGATCCAATAAGAAAAGGATGATGTGTGTGAAGAAAATATAGTAACTGGAAGTTTATTTATTTATTTTTTTACAGGCACCAGGCACAGAGCTGAGTGTTTTATCCGCCCAGTTGGGGTCGACCTCACTACAACCCATTTTACAGATGTGGAAACTGAGTGACTGAGAAGGTTTTTTTTTTTTTTGAAGCAACGTATTTAGTCACTTAGCCAGCTGATAACAATGCCAAGATGTGTGCTTTCTGAGGCAGGAAGTAGGCAGTGAGCGAGCGTGTTTAGGAAGGGGAAGGAAGAGAGTATGTAGAGAGCTTACCTTAGAAACCCTTCCAGGGATGGCTGTGTAGAGCAGGAGCCTGAGCAGCACTAGTTGTCCAGAACAGCAGCTTTCAGGAGTCAGCCCCAGAGCCCTGAAGGCACATCGGTGTGCCCCAGAGTCTGTGCTAAAGTGAAGGGTTAAGTGGAGTTTCTTAGTCTCCTAATCCATATCTCCCCCTCATGCATGTTTTGATGATTGGATCATGCCGTCATTTGATAAAATGGCTGAAAACTGGAGATTCAGGGTTAGCGAGGAACAGGGCATCAGTGAAAGTGAAGACTCAGAGATGCTTCCAGAATCAAATCAGGTGACGGGTGACATCAAGGTGAACGTCACCTGCTGGCTCAGGGTTTGGTGGGAAGGTATTAGTATGGATCAGGAGACAAGCTAGGGGGTGAAGAGATGAGAAATCGGTGTTTACTTTAGAATTACCTATAGCCAGATAACTCATTCTTTTAGGAAGCAGTTGCAATCCACCAATTTCTGAATAAGGCTGAGGAAGACTCTCCAACTGTTCCACATCAAGTCCTGACTTCGAACAGAGAACTCAGCTATGTCCAGCCCTGTAAATAGAGCATCACGGCTGTGTCTACGGGACAGAGGAGACTCACTGGATTCCCATCAACATCTCAGCTTCCCTTTGCCCAGCACCACGCAGGTGCCAAGCGCTGGCAAAGCCTTCTGAAAATTGGCCATTTGACACCTCAGAATTGCCCAGGAGGAAGACATAGTTCTATTTCCATTTTATATATGGATCTAATTCAGTGTACCACATTGCCAGGGGAGCGTGTTAGGTTGTGAAATTCTAAACTGCCGTGTTCTTCCTTTCTGTCTCCAGTGGCGCAGGGAAGACCGTGATCCATCTTTAGGATGGCATCAGCAGCAGCTCTGCTTCAGCTATACCGAGTGACCTGGACAGATGGGACTCTGATCATTTACAACACAGCTGGGCCATCTAACCACATTTAAAAGCCCACCCCAGCTCGAGGTTGCCGCTCCTGCAAGGTGACACAGGTTGCTTAGACAGAAGAACAGTCCATGGTTTGGAGGTCCCACCCAAGATGGCCACGGTGTATGGAAAGACATAGAAAATTTAACAGAAAAATGGCAAAGCACGTCCTGTGACTGATCCAATACTTTGTTCAGAGAGAACTTGCCAAGGAATGATTTTAGTAGCATCTTCTTTACCCATTCATGATTGCATATATCATAGTACGTTTGCAGGTCTTCCTGAACTCCGTCAAGGTTCTTACGAACACAACCAGGACTAGGTGTCAAATGCCATCTGAGTGACGATTCCCCTGGATTTGCAGAGACCACTGTAAAAGCTGAGAGGAGCTGGCAAATGCCACTGTCTGTGTTCTTCGCAAATAGGGTTGTCTTCTTTTTCTTGGCAGAACTGGTGTCATCTGGCCTTTACCTCATTATGTTTGTCTAGAGTCTTCCCCATCTGGGAGGGAAATCTGATAAATGACTTGAACACAAGGTTGTGCCAACGTAGAAGCAAGAATAACGGAGTGGAAATTGGCAACTATCTCAGGGAAACATGTTTCCAAACGGAGAGAGAAGCTGAGATGGCCCATGGCCCAGACTCCAGTGTGAGGCTTCCTGTGGTGGGGTGAGTCCCTTTCTGGCTGAGGTCATAGAAAAGCCTGGTTCAAGGGCATAAGAATTCAGCACCTATGAAAATGTTACAGGGGTCAGTGACTTCATTTTATATGGTGTAAGCAAATATTAAAAGCTGACTTTTGTCAAGCACTAAGCATGTAGCAAAAGGTCTGCTAAGTACAGTCACCGACATCACCTTTCAGGAGAAGACTCAGCATGGATCTCAACCCCCAGGAAGGGGACAATGTCAGCAGTGGTTCTTTCCCCTAATGGCACCATGAATGATTTCTCTCCACTTTTCTATGCGTTTTAAATGTCCATTGTTGAACAATTAGTTCATACAACAAAAGAACATCAAACTCTGTTTATAAATTTGTGTCTATTCACTGATCAGACACAATAGAGACAGACAAGGAAAATATATCTCTGTCCACGAGAAGACCGGAGGACAGTCATATCCCAACAGCAATGAACACACCTGCTGTTTTTGACCTTGTTTCTGAAATGCCCTTCCTGATGCAGAGACCTTGATGAAGGGCTGATTCTAGGACTGAGAAAGAGATGAATCTATAATATTGTGTTGTGATAAAGGGGAGGGGATACTTAAAACTATCACAGCACTGCATCAGATGGAAGGTCACTGGGGAAAATTAGAGTGAGAAAATAAATTCATAGTGAAAAAACAGGAAACCATGGGCTAATACTGAGAGGAATGAAATCACAAATGGAAAGGTTGATGAGGAATAGGTTATTTACCAATCTCAAAGTCTGTCACCCCAGGTTAATACTTAATAATTGTCAGTCAGGGGTGAGAGAATACTTTTATAGCAGGGAAGCTAGTGATTGACACCAGTGTCACGAGACAAGAAGAGGCAGGCAGCATTGTGTGACACCTGCTTAGGAGGTCTGGAAAGGACACTCCTCACTTCTGTGACATTCTTGATAGACACGCTAACTTAAAATCAGAAAATCAGACAAACTGCAAATGCTGTAGGTTTTACAAATTGTCTGCTCTCTCACCTGAGTTAGCGTTAACTATCAACCTGACACAGCCTAGAGTCACCTGAGAAGGATGCCTCAGTTGAAGAACTACCCAGATTAGACAGGGCTGTGTGCATATGGGTGTGAGATTATCTTGGTTGTTGATTGACGTAAGAAGGCTTGGTCCACTGATGGCGACATCATTCCCTAGGCAGGTGATCCTGGACTGTAAAGGAAGCTAGCTGAACATGAATCTAAGCAAGCATCAGAGGTCCTCCATGGTTTCTGTATCGAGTTCCCTCTTGCATTCCTGACCTGACTTGCCTCAGTGATAGACTGTGACCTGGAAGTATAAGCCAAATGAACTCTTCTCTTCAAGTTACTCTTAGTTGGCATGTTCTTATCACAGCAACAGACAGGAAATTAGCATGCATAATCTTTAGAAGAAATCATGATCATGAGATTTGAGGTGAGACTTAGGGGACAGACAATATTCTGGATGAGGGAAATACAATGTGGTCCTAAACTGGGACCATTCAGGAAACTTTATGAAGTCTGAGGCTTGAAGTGGTGCAAATGCAGAGGTGCTAGCTTCTGGCCTTGCTGCTTGTGTTTTGGAAATGAGAATGACTATATGTGCAGTAAATATACAACAAAAATAGCATCTAGTGTGATGATTCTCATATTTTCAGGGCAGAGAATGTACAATTTGCCTAACTTTTGGTGGGTTTTTAGATTGCTTTAAAATATTTTAAAAAGTCATTGATGTACCAGAATGGATGGACTGTATGGTAAGGCTGTGAACATTAATGCAGAAGCAATTCTGTTTCTACTTGGAGGTGACCCCACAACTTAGCACTGAGTCAAGATTTCCTTAATGTGTGTCTTAAGGCAGACAGGGCTCTATATCTGAAAGTTTTCTGCTCTACAGCATATATATAATATCATAAGACGTTTTTTACAGGATGAAAATGAATCTTCTACCTCAATTAAAAACATGCCATCGGAGGGCCTACAATGCCAACAGTCCCACCGACGAGATCTAGTTGCCAAAATTAATGCCAGGAGGACTGGATGAGGTGAGGTGCCGAAGTGATTTATTATTTTTGAATGAGTTATTAATGAGTTTTTATTCCAGTAATAATTAAATACCAGGACCAATTTTCAGGAGATTAATTAAGTGAGATCATCTGGATTGATGGATCCAGGTAAATCTTCAGCATGGCTTGTGGGCCAGAGTAAACACCTGTCTCTATCACAGTCATTAGCCTCATCATTGTCACTGTAGCCGCAGTCTTCCTACCCTGTTTCTCTCCTCTTCATTGTAGGTGGGCATTCTCCAGGCTCGTTGTGAGGCTGCACACAATTCAAAGATGTGTCGGAAGGATGTGGGTGTGTCAGGAACTGGTTCCTCAATGTTGAAAATTATGAACTCATCAGAGCAGTGGCCATTGGTGCTGAGACAGGGATCTCCTTGGGGACATCGAAGTGCAAGACTCAATAACCAACAGACTGCTTTAAGGTCGTACATATTGACCTATAATTGGTTCCTCCCAGAGAGTCAAAGGCAAAGGGAAGGTCCGTGAAAATCGCAATCCCAGAGTGTTTCTGCTTTATTTTTCCATCCGTCACTCCTATAAAACAGTGACCTAAGAAATCCAGGCTGGCTGTGTAGTCAGGATGAAAAGGTAGCTTTAAGTGGCATGCCCAGTAATCTAATTGGTTTGTAACTAAGGGAAGGGAAAAAAATAGAACTCAGTATCTACTGCCAGCAAAATAAAAGACTAGCCACCTCGACCAATTTCCCCACTGAAAATAGCATGAAATGCTGGCAAGACGCTGTGAGCACCTTCTGAAGTGCTCTGAGGAGCTGGCGAGAAAATAAAAAACACCGAGGCTGGAGAACGAGGTGAAGATGTGAACTCAAGAAGCAGAAATGGAGCAGCTTTCATCCAGGGGTATTTGCAGAACCGAGGACCTCAAGCTTAGTGTTTCCCAGGTTCATGCAGCACCAGGGACAAGCACAGGTCTGTTTAGGAGGAGGGAGTCCAAGAACAGACCTTAACTAATGAAACCAGACACCTGAAGCTAAGTTCTCAGTGTAGGAAGGACTAGAAGTGAGTTCACTACGTCCTCACCACTAATGGGTCACCAGATATGTGCTGCCTTTGAGCCCCAGAACTGAAGGGCAAAGAGAATCCCGGAGAAGCCATTCTGACACTATGGTCCTTGCTTGGGGTGCAATCTGAGTTCTTACGGTCTATGAGTCTGAACCTTCTCAAACAACAGTGCAAGTGCCCCCTAGATGTGCAGGGAGCCCGGGCATCAGCAAATCTTTTATGGATTCATCCCATGAAGAATTGTCAAGTACAAGTTCCAAGATAAATGAGCAATAAAGGGACTTTTAGGATTCCTTAGATGGGCAAAAATAAATATCAGCTATGACTAAAAATTACCTGAAATTACCACAGAAAGAACACAAAATTATAGAAATAAAAGATAAGATTGAATACCAACAGTGTCAAAGAGACATTCTGGATGACCAAGAAGATACAACTGGAGAGTAAAGTAAAGAAATGGTCCAATCACAGGGTCATCCTGATCAATAAACAATGACGTCAACAGTGCTGAGATGAAGAAACTGTATTCTCCATAGAGCTGCAGAAATTAAGGATATTGAAAAATTAACATCTGAGTGGGTAAAAGGACTTGATCCATATGACCACATATGACATAAAAAGCAACACACATATGTAAAACCTTAATACACTGAACAGAAAGAACACTACACACACAAACACACACACACACACACACACACACGCAAATGTGGATGCATGTGCATATGATACAACATAGTGTGGACATCAGAGAACAACTTTTGGGGGTCATGTCTTTCCTTTTATTATGTGGGCTTCAAGAATAGAACTCAGGGGAGTCAGAAGCAGGCAGATTTCTGAGTTAGAGGCCAGCCTGGTCTACAGAGTGAGTTCCAGGACAGCCAGGGCTACACAGAGAAACCCTGTCTCGAAAAAGCAAAAAAAAAAAAAGAAAAAAAGAGAAAAGAAAAAAGAAAGGAAGGAAGGAAGGAAGGAAGGAAGGAAGGAAGGAAGGAAGGAAGAAAGAAAGAAAGAAAGAAAGAAAGAAAGAAAGAAAGAAAAAAGAATAGAACCCAGGTCCTCAGACTTGGCCTCAAGCACTCCCACCAGCTGAGCCATCTCACCTGCCCACTTGTCTTCTTTTTTTTTAAATGCAGGCATCTTTGCCAAGTGGCCTAATAACACATATTTTTAAAGCCAGGGTACATTAGGATTCCACACACTAGTCTATACTTGAAACTTCCTACATTGAGAAATTAACTAAAAATGAAAACAACCACCCAGAGAAGAGATAAACCATTCTGGGAAAAAAAAAAAAGAAATTGCAGCTAGTTTGTTGATCTCAAGAATGGAGCTGGAAAGATGAGGATGGAGTTTGCAGACTCATAGCATGCTGGGAGAAAATGCTGTCAGCGTGGAATTTTACAAAAGTGAAAATACATTGTGAGAACAAGAACAAGGTGTCCTCGGACAGACCAAAATTGAGGTTTTTTTTTTTTTTTCAGCGACGAACTTTCACTAAAACAATTCCTAAGCATGGACTCCAGGTGGGAGGAAGGAAGAAAGAATCCACAGGGAAGGCCCGAGATGCAGGAGGACTCGGAGGAAGAAATGCGTATGTCTAAATGCAAACGTCAGTTTCCAGAATGATCTTCCTCATAATCAAGTCCAAAGTTAAATTCCAACCATAATTTTATTTGAAGAAAGGTAACGTGGGAAATCCTGCTCTGGATAAATGTATGTTTACCCCACTTCCAAATACATGTGGAACGCTTAAGAATTCCACCATGTGTTCGGCCACAAATGGAATAAGAGACACTGGTGTCTGGGACAGTATCAACTTAATCTCATCTTAATATCAATGTAGTTTAACATTTATCCCAGGCAAATCTTCCTGTTTGAGTGTGAACCAAACCATAGGTAAGTCTCAATAGTATCCAAATACTTATTATCATAAAACCATGTTCTCTTCATAACACGATTAACTCAGAAATCGATAACAACGGGTAGTATACTAGTATACCCCAACACGAGGGATTGAGGCCTTGCGGTAGTTTGAACGAGGATCATCCCCATGGGCTTACATGCTTGAATGCTTGGTCCCCAGTTGCTGGAACTATTTTGGGAAGGATTAGGAGGTGTGGCCTTGCTGGAGGAGGTGTGTCACTGGGGTTTGAGGTTGCTGATGCCAGGCCGAGTCTTTCTCTGCCTCCAACTTGTTGAGTATATGTCAGCTTTTAGCTACTGCCTCAGCACCATGCCTGCCCACCGCTGCCATGGATTTATCCTCTGCAATGGGAAACAAGCCCCCAATAAACCATAAGTTACCTTGGCAATGATGTGTCTCCACATCAATAGAACAGTGACTACAACGGGCTCCATGCTGCTCAAGATGCTGCTAAGGCGGTCCCTGTCATCCTCCTGAATCAGTGGTGATTCTGTGTCAGGGTGACAAGTCCACACTGCTCAAGTCTACTTTTTCTGTCCGTCACATAGCGCTCAGCTCGGCAACACTGCCTCTCAGAAAGGCAGTGAGTGTCTGGCTTCACACTGGTAATTTTTTGGTTTTGCCTGAGAGGTGCAACAGGCCACAAAATATACATACCTCCATTCCTCTTCAGTAGGACTGACTTTCTTTGGAGCCTGTGCAGAAAGCTCCAGATGAGGGAGCTAAGGCTGAGGTGAAATCATCTCGGGGTGAGGTGGGAAATAAGATTCACTGGAGGATATGGGTGCAACTGCTCAGAGAAGAGAGAAAAGTGCAAAACACCCATTCAGGACCTGTCTGCAAGGGAACAGGAACATGAATTTGGTTGGGTCAGACAGGGTGTAAAGCTACGCATATCGTTACCATCCCCAACCCCAGAGCAGTGCTGACTACAGTGGGGCCCACAGCGGTGACTGGGAGATTCTAACAGGAAAAGTCTAACAGAGATAGGATAGGGGCGGAAAATAATAAGTCTGAGGAAAGACATGAATAAACACATCCAGGGAGGTGTCAACTCCATGTATGCCGTGTCATAGGGAAGATGCTGGCCGAGCAGCACAGGGAGAGAGGAATCGTGCAAGCAGAAAGATGCCAATCATCACTGGGATTGATATAAAGCAACCCCCAAAGACGAACTACTGGCTCCTCAGCAGGAACAGTGCAGGTCAGAAGTCAGTGGTATGATGTACCCAAAATGCTGCTGACACATTAAAAAGAACTATCTACCCAGGATTTTATATCTAGTAAAATTAGCTTATGAAAATGAAGGCACCCAAGGCGTTCCAGGTAAACAAAAACTGAAATATCTGTTGCTAGCCAACCTGACTTACTGGCAATGTTAAAAGTAATTCTTTAGGCTAAAAGGTCCGTGATCCCAGATAGTAATTTGAATCTGTGTGGAAAAAAAAGAGTACTAATACTTTTATACAATGCAAGAAAGTAGGTTAATGTCATATGTTTTTTCCTTTCTCCTGTTGACTGAATTAAAATTCACTATAAAAACAAAACAAAATCCAAAAAAACCCAAAACAACAACAAAAACAAAAATACCCAACCAACCAACCAGCAACAACAACAACAAAACCCAACAACAAAACCAGCATGTATGGAAGTGTGTTGTTGAGGCTATAATCTATAGATATATAAAATATTTTACAGTAAAATCTTTTAAAAATGTCTGTTTGTTACTTTTTTTTCCTAACAAAATACCTGACAAAAGCAACTTGAGGGACAGGGTTGTTTTTTTTTTTTTTTTTTTGGTTGCTGGTTTGAAGGGGAAGCAGACATGGGAGGCAGCTGCCCACCCAGCCCCAGCTGCCCACATGGCACCAGCCTCTAGAAAGCAGGTAGCCATAGTTCTGTGGCCAGCTTGCTCCCTCCCCTCTCACACTCACCTGTGCAGAGCAGCCTCCAGCCTGTGAGACAGGGTGTGCACATCCAGGGTGTGAGACAGCAGCTTGGCTTCCTAAATGACTCTGGGTCCAGTCAAGTTGACAATGGAGATCAGCCATCACATGAGGTGTTGTAAGAGTCACACGGCAAATAGAAAGTGCTGCCTGTCAGTCACATCCTTCTCAATGACAGATGAGCCAGTCTTTAGATTTGCTTGGCATTCTTCATCCACAGAACATCTGTATTTGGATAAGAGAAACATTTGAAAACATCGTGTCCATGCTGAACATGTAAAGCCTTTATTCTGTCATGATTAAACTACATCATAAAAATTATTCATATATTATTCATACTGCATTAGGTATTATAAATAATCTGGAGATCATTTACAATGGAAGGCTATGCATAAGTCTTCTAAAAAATACATCATTTTATGTAAGGGACTTGAGTATAGTCATCTGTGTATCTACACACTAAAGAAAGCTTTGGAATCAGTTTCCAAAGATGATAGAAGATAGGACTACTGCATATTTTTCCTCCACTCCTCTCTTGACTGATTTAAAATGCAATTATGTGAGACAATATGCATATAGTTTGTAGAGAAACAACAGCCAGAAACACGAGACCCAGGAGATTGAGAAATGCTGCATTGGAGCAAGAAGCTGACACCAGTCAGATACAGGAGGACTGCCATCCTGAGAGCTGATGGGCATTCTCTCTGACAATGTACTTTCACAGTGGCAGCTAAGAGAGATCACTGAGGAAACGAGGAGCAATTGCTGACATGCTGCCTTCCTGGGGTTGAAAATGTGCAACACGTGGCGGTGATGATTGCTCCACGGCTCAGGAAGTACACTAAACCCTTTGAATTGTGCAGTGTCAAGGGTGCGTCATTATGATGCATGACGAAACTGTTAAGAATGAGAAGATTTCAAAATTTATAAAGTAAAAAAAGGATACCATGGGACAGAAGATTATTACATTAGATACAATTGAGGGAGAAGTGGTTTACAGACTATGAAAAGAACTTCTACAAATAGGTAATTAAAAGAGTCCAGCTATGAGGAGAAACTATCAACCACAGCTGTAGCCAATAAAGACAAGAGACAGTCTTCATAATAATCAGAAGCATGATACTAAATCCCAGTGAAATACTTCCACAGCCGCCAGACAGACAAATCCAAGCATCCCTGACAACTCCAAGCCTGGACATAGATTTAGGCCATTGGGAATATACAGCAAGACACACAAGAGGAATCAGTGGGTAAAGGTGCCTGCTGGGCAAGCCAAGAAGCCTGTGTTGGATCCCCAGAATCTACATAGAGGTGGAAGGAGAGGCATGATACCATTAAGTTGTCCTCTGATCTCCATATGCATGCCATGGTGTATCCCCCCACCCTCTGATGTCCACACCTATGACCTAATGAATATACCCTCCACACATAGCAGGCACATACTCATGCAATGACAATACATGCCTAAATAAAATTTAAAAAAAAATAAAACAACCAATAGAGGTAATACAACTTTTGGAAAATAGTTTGGTGTTATCTAGCAAAACTCAACATGTACACACATTGTGAATCAGCAAGTTTGTTCCTGTCTGTCTACTTCAAGGCAATGCAATCCAAATTCAGCAGGGACCACCAAATGAACCACTGAAATGTGAGAGATTTCAAAGATATCATACTGGGAAATGATGATGTAAAATAACTCATTAATAACCTTTATATTGGTTACATGTTAGCATCATAATGTTTTAAACATACTAGGTTTTTAAGTGTTATTAAATTGATTTCATATTTATATCTTTTATGTGATTACTAGAAAAATTTAGATTATTTATGTAGCTTCCTGTTGAACACTATAGATGTGATGGTTAACATAGGTTTTCAACTTAACACATAGGAATAAACTCATCTAGGAGGGAATTTCTAGTTGGATTAACGAGGTAGAAAGACTCACTCTGACTGTGAAAGGTGCCATTGGGCGGGGGTCCCTAACTGAACAAAAAGGAGAAGATTATGAAAGTCAGCATGGATCTCTCTCTGCCTTCCTGACTGTTGATGTAATGTGACCAGCTGCCTCTCACTTGGCTTCCCCCAAAACCTATGAGCAAAACCAAGCCTGTGCACCCTTCCACAGTTGCTTTTGCTACATACTTTGTCGCAACGATAAGAAAAATAACTAAATCAGTTCCTCAGAGAAACCTTGTACAAGAATAGCTAAGACATGAGAACATCAGCCTTGATCACAGGAGCGAAAGAAAACTGGAAACATTAAAATGGGCAAACCATATGCCCTCAGCAGTCTGGTGAACAGCAGTCTTCAACTACTGAAACAACAGAAACATGGATCGGTGTGTCAAGGAGAGATCTGTAGCTATGTGCACCCAGGTAGAAGAATTTTAAAAACAATTCCAACTGAGGTTCTCACTGGGCAGTCATGGCACGTTATTTTTTAAATAATTACTGTAAGACTATGCACGTATCATTTTATTCTCTTCTGAAAGTCCAGCGTGAGTGCTCATCCCTAAAGGGATATCCCTATCAATCCTTCCATGGTCAGGGAACGTCACAGAGAATGAGTGGAAAGAAGATAAGTGCCAGAGAATGAGGTGGATGCTGGGAAACAATATCTTCTCCATGCGACATGGCTTTGCACTCCCAAACTCGCAGCAGCCATGGTTACCCACACAAGAGGAGCCCATCTGCACTTCACCATGGACAGAAGAGCATCTCCTGAAGATCTGTCCCCTGGAAGCTACTGACAATCAATGATTGATCAGAAACACACACGCAGCTTTAATTAATCTCAGGGACACACATGTGCAACACACACACACACACACACACACACACACACACACACAGATACTGTGAAACTAGAGAGGTTTGCTGGAAAGAAGTTGTCAACAGGAATGGGGGTAATGAGAGAGGTTAATGGGATGTCTATGGAAATGACCCAAAAATGTTACCTACCTGTATCAAATTGTCAGTGAATACAAATAATTATAAAAAAAGAGAACAGCTGAATAAAGTACATTCAAAGAAATGAAAGATGAGAAATTAATGGGCTAAAGAAAAAAATACTTAATAAAAAAAAAGTAGTGAAAAAAATCATCTTGGTTGGAAAAACCCCAAACTTCTTTTGTTACAAAGTTTCTGAGCCCATATATGTGGAGTTGATAGACCCAGCAGAGAAGAGTAGGAGGCACCAGCTTGAGTTCTGAGGGCTCACTGGGCATTTCTGGACTTTGGGGTTTTGAGTACTTCCACATTAAAGGCAGCACAGCTTGGCTCTTGGTGCTTCTAAAGCAGAGAGTGTTCTGTTTTGTAAAGCCAGGAGCAAACTTCCTGGGAATTATTCCAGATCTGGGTCAGTGCAACCCAGATAAGTTCACATAAGTTAATCCTGCCCTCCTAGTCCTCCCATGACCACTCTGACCTGGAGACTCAACCTCTCTGTGGGAGCTAATTTTACCTGAGTTCTTTGATAGCGTGAGAAATATTTGAAAGGCTTTACATTTTAATGATACCTTAAAGTCTGTTTCAGTTTTCACTTTGCTTGTCAGAACAGAAGCTTGGCTTGCTTTTTTGTTGGTGTCTTTGGTGTTATTTAGACTTCTTCAGAGTCCCTAGGAAACCAGGTTCAAGGTGAGGTGAAACTGTTTTGCTGTAGTCTGAGGTTAAGTAGCTTTAGGTTATCCACCGGGGTGACTGACCTTGAACGAAGCTTTCAAACTCTGGGCACAATTGTTTATATTTATTATAGGTCCGTAATCCATGGTGAAGGGATGTGGTTCATTCCTGCTCCATCTTCTAACCTCCCCACTCCAACCCATGGGCTCTTGTTTGACAGCAGAGAGAAAAGCAAGTGTAAGCCTTGCACTCTTTAAAGCTGGAGATACTAGGCAAAACAGAGACACTGGATCACCCTCAGCGGTCCTACTGCTTCTCAGGGAAGCTTCTTTCACAAGTGGCACAGCAATGTTGAGAGAGATGCGCCTCCTGGTACCATCTCAGGTATTATAGGCAAAATGGAACAACCTCATACCCCATCCTTTGTTCAGGGGGAATGTGGCTGATAGCACTGGAGAAAGCTTTTTCTATCTATCTGGACTTCCATTATGGTCGAAACCCAACCAGGCTTTGGTAACAGGGATCTAAGCAAATGGAGCAACAATTCTCATTTTTTATGGGGTAGGATGTATATGCTTTGAGACTAAATAAATTTTTTTCAGAAAAGTGTGTCATTTGAGAGTAAAACTGGTCGTAATATTTTAGTTAGAGTAGTCTTTGATAAAAATGAAGATCAAATCTAGGACCTTACCCAAGTTAGGCAAGTGCCTTCCATCAATCTACACCCCTAGCCAAGAGCTACTTCAGGTTTCTTTGAGAAGGTGGCATTTAAGCCGAGACCACCATGACAATAAAATCTAGGGGCAGAGCACTTCAGAAAGGGAGAGCAGTGTGTGCAAAGGCCCAAAGATGGAAAACGGTGTGCACAAGAAGCAAGAGATGGCCAGTGCACTCGGGCAGATTGCAAGAGCCCAAAGGCAGGCTAAATAAACCCCAATCTTCAGCCTCTGGGATAGAACTTGTATCACTGTCAGACACGTGAGGATCTGCTCAGACTGCTTGGGACATGTATGTACTTGGCCTGAGGTTCATGAGTGGAATGGATAGCCATTAGGTCATAGCAGGACCACATAATCCCCAGGGAACACTCACCCGCAGATGACAGCAAAAAGGTCCCTTCCCTGGTTTAAGCACAGTATCCTAGAGGAAACATACCAGGGGCAGAGTCTGATCACACAGGATCCACTTAAGAAGACATCTGGCCCCTCCCACTGGAAGAAGTTCTATCAGATAGGTCTGTTTTGTCAACTAGCAAATCCTGTATTGTGAGCAGTTGAAATACACTTCAATTGAATGTGGTGCAGATTATATTTAGGGATTCCTTGGGGGAATGCCCTCTCTCCTCACAGATTTACCTCAGTAATTCCCCTCAGCTGTGTGCCTGAGACACAGCTACCCTTAGTCCCTGCTGTGTGCCATGAGTCTCAAACAATGTATAGATGCTATCCTGTGTAATTGCCCTAAAATCTGGGTACCATTTCTATCCAATCAAGCTGAGAAAACAGGTAAGTAGAGAGAGAGTAACATGTCCACAACTAAAAAGGGGCAAATGCAAGATATGAGCCGAGCTATACTGACATCCTTTTATTGTGTGTGCGTGTGTGTGTGTGTGTGTGTGTGCATGTGTGAGTGTGTATTTATGTATGTATGCATATATGTTTGAGTATGTGTGTGCATGTGTGTGTTTGTGTGTCTGTATGTGTATATCTGTATGGGCATATATGTGCATGGTTGTATTTGTATGTATTTGTATGTGTGCATATGTATTTGTATGTGCCCACATGTGTTTGTATGTGTACATATCTGTTTGTATATGTGCATATGTGTTTGTATGCATATGTTTGCATGTGTGAACATGGGTTTGTATATATGCACATGGTTTTGTATGTATGCACATGTATTTGTGTACACGTGGTCTTTAATGCATGCACATGGGTTTGCATATGTGCACATGTGCTTGTATGTGTGCACACATGTTTGTCTGTGTGCATCAACTGAGGTCAACTAGAGCTACAGGGCCAAGCTGCTCTACAACTAACTCCATGAGTAAGCTTTGTTAAATAAGAATTTCAACCCATAAACCTGCGGAGGTTCTCAGCTACCAAGTGTAGAGGATAACTAACACACTGGAATGAAGCATAACAGCTCTTTGCTCAGGCTGGTGGTGAGCATGGGTGGATGGGCGAATGCAAGAACACACCAGAGAGTGGGACAGACTGAGAGACTTAGGCTGGGGCTGCAGTGGGAGGTACAGGCTATACACCTCACTCCTGTGGTGTTAGTACTGCCTAGGAACAGGGCAGGGTAAACTGTGGGAAGATCTAGGTCTTCTTTCCACTGGATATGTTTCAAGCACTTAGCCTCTTCAAGTAAATAAAGCCAGCTCTGTGCTGGTCCAGAATCTTGTGGCAATAGACTACACACAGGCCAGTGTGGTGGGTGTGGGCTAGGAAACCTATGGGGTGGGTTGACAGGGTTTGCAGCAGCTTCTGAGTCCTGATATACCCAGGCCATTGATTCACATTCAACCTTCTGATCACAGACCTGTATCAGACCAAACCCAGGCAAGGGACTTGCCAAGTAGGCTGGGCAGAGACTGCAGAGGGCAGGGGACACCACCCGTCACACACTCCAGACATCTCCCGTGCAATTAATGGAATGGAAACGTGCTGTTCATGATCAGCGGTATCAAAGAGAGAGCTTTGCACTCTGCAGGTGCTCCACACAGGCACCATCTGTCACCGCTGGCCTCTCTTCTCGGGAGCACGGTGTTCCAACAGTAAGAGCCACATGGAAGATGAGGGATGGAATTAGGCTTGGAGTATGTTCACCGTGGAGTGCAGGCATGGGTAAAGTCAGAAGAGAGCTACGGAGTTGTTGGTGCATGAACCCGTGGGAAGGCCAGCCGCGCTCCTTAGTTATCCCTAGTAAGCGGATGCTGGGGATATAGAACGGGGGATGGGTTAAGCCAGCCCATCCCTAGGCACCACCCTCACTTTCTGCTCTCTTAAATCCCCCGTGAATGGACAGATGTGCATACTGGACGCCCCTCTTTCACAGTATTTCCTGCTCTCAGACACCAAGTATCCCACATCATCTACCCATGCTCTGGAGTCAGACTGGGCTGGATGTGACCCGAGTCAGATAGTAACTCAGTTTCTGTAGTTCTTATCCAACAAAGGGGTTTGGAGGTAGCGAGCCCGTAGCTGCTGCGGCTGTGGTGAGTAAAAATGCCAGGGGGCCGGCGCAGTGAACCAACCATCTTCTGGCATCACTGCCATTGTTTCTACCACTCTAATCTTCACTAGGCGTAGGCTGAGCTCTGGGAGCATTGTACATGGTTCCTTCTTATCAGACAGGTGGACTCGTTCTCGTTCAAAGGGCATCTACTGTGTTAGCATTTCTTCTAGGCTCCGCCCCACAGTTACCTGGCAACAGCCAGGGATGCCTGACTCACTATAAAAGGGGCTGTTTGCCCCCTCCTCGCTCTCTTGCTCTCTCACCTCTTTCCCCTCTGTCTCTTCTCTCTCCATTCCCTTCCTCCTCTCTCTCCACATGTTCATAGCTAGCCTCTACTCTTCTCCTCTCTCTCTCTCTCTCTCTCTCTCTCTCTCTCTCTCTCTCTCTCTCTCT
>NW_021604568.1:17526432-17562500 GCF_004785775.1 Grammomys surdaster | reverse complement strand
TCTCTCTCTCTCTCTCTCTCTCTCTCTCTCTCTCTCTCTCTCTCTCTGCCTTTCTCTGCCTCTACTACCCCCTCCACTCCCCTCCCCATGCCCTGAATAAACTCTGTTCTATACTTTACAATCCTGTGGCTGGTACCTCAGGGGAAGGGATGCCTCAGCATGGGCTCGCAGAGGCACCCCCTTCCCCCACACCATACTGCACCTCCACCAAACATATCCCTGGCTTCTCTTTCTTTTTTTATAAATCACAACACACTGCTAGGATTCCTTCTTACTTGAGGAAGTCATAGTTTTTCTAGTAAGGCCTTTTTGGCCTTACTAGATTGGGTGTGAGTCACCCACACTGAGGACGGTAATATGATTTGCCCAAGGTTAATTCCATCCAAAGAACACCTTCACAGAAGCACATTCTAGAATAATCTCTGAACAGATGTTTAGACGCATGGCTCAAAGAAACTGGTACATAGACAGAGATCCCAGCTTTGTCACTGACAATGGAGCGGCAGAGAGAACCATCCACAGAACCACACCATTCACTGGGAATGCCAAAATGAAGACTTGGGCTTCACCCTCCAGGAGACCACAGAAATAAAAATGGAGACAGGGCGCATACTTTATAGGGAGATCAAGTAGAATAAAAGGAAGAAAACTACACTTTGGCCAACCAGCACCATGTCTGGATAAGCCAGTGCCAGAGAATCACCTCCACATTAAGACCCCCAATCAAACAGCGCCAGGTGGCATCATTCTAGATGATGGGAAAACCCTACTCTTAGAGCAGTTTCACACAGCAAGCCGCTGCCATAGCTTTCTCCTGGTACACTGTAAGAATCCCTCACCCAGGAGAGAGATTTACTGCCATAAAAAATACTGCTCTGCTGGCCAGGAGAGCTGCCGTGCCTGCAGTACCCATCGGAGGCCTGCTGCCCGCAGCCACACACACCAATCTAAGCAGGATTATTAAAGCATAAATTCCCATCGCTTGTCTCGCTCTCATTGGGCTGAAGCATCACCACGTTCATTAGCGGAAAGTGTGAGGTTATATAATCTAATCTTTACAACTCTCCGAGGAGAGTGTGGGTCATACATTAGCCTGAGATTTCAACCTTTAAAGATAAGGGGAACGTCATTTTTTATTAAAAGGGACCACAAAGTATAATGAGAATTATTACCACAAATAGGCAAAACAACCCAGAATGCACAGAAAAGATTGCTCATAATTCTCTCACATCTGTGGCCTCTTAAGCAGGAGTGCGGGTGAAACAGCTCAGAGGCGTTCTCCATGCTTCCCAAAGCACATCTGGGCTCTGAGTGCGGGGCCCAGGTAGACAAGAAGTAGCACTGTAAATCTTGGTGACTGGCTAGCCAGAGGCTGCCAGGTCCCATCAGCCTTCAGAGCATGGGCCGGGCAAGAGGTTAACCTAGGCCCGCTCTGTCTCCCCCTCATTCTGGAAGCACCAATAAGGTCAGGGAAACATCCAATACAAGAGCCTGCATGGTTACCCCTGTCAATCCGTGTGAGTGAACATCTGTGACGGCTCTACCCTCCAAGGGCAAATGATTGTCTATCCTTCTGCTCTTTGTCCTCTCTTCTGACCTCCAGGAGCTTCAAGTGTAGTGGCAGTGCTCTCAGGGGCAAATGAACGTGATGTAGACGTCACCAGGACGGGGACTCTGCAGCACCCTCAAAGGGTACTGATGTTCTGTCTGCTCATGCGCCTGAGAGACCCCTCAACGTTATCAATGTTCTGTCTGCCCATGCGCCTAAGAGCCCTCAGCATTCTCCATGGCTGTGTTAATGGTGTTCAGAACTGGTTGTGGCTGCAAGAGTATTGTTGACTGAAACAGTTCCAAAACATTCTAGAAGCATCAAAGAAGGAAAAGTTTTATCTGCTGGCACATTGTATGGATTTCCCTGGTGCTGCAGTCACCAAGTGAGCCCATGGGAGTAGCCTGGCTGGTGCTCTTGTGTAAGCGTTCCTTGTGCCCCATCTTCTGCTCCGTCTCCCGAGCCCCAGCCTTGCAACAGGATGTGGGAGGTTTGAGTTATATATGTCCCTCACCCAACCTTTCCACTGTCCTGGCCATTCTTTGCTCCCTGCCTATCTCCCCACTTTGACACTGCCCAATCCACGAGTGGGATCTTTTCCTGGGTGGGTCTCTGTGTTCACTTTCCTCTCTCTGAATAGTATGTGGCATGAGGTAGCTGGGCTGCCTAAGGCTCGCTCACCCGATGATTCCATCAGAATCCCATCGGGACTGCTGAGGGAATTCATAAATGGCAACTGAGGTAGGAAGCCAAACTCCTTAAAATGCAGAATCTCACATGTCCAAGGATGCTGGAGACAGTATCAACTCCTCAACTTTAAGCTCAGAGAGAAGTTCAAGGCCAAAGAGAAGACAGAAGTCTACCCCAGAGCACACCCCAGCCCCTCATACTTCTATCCCAGAGCTACCCAGCGGGAAGTACTGACTCAGCAAATCTAAATCTTTCTTGTTGCAGTTTGAGCCAATTTCCTGGGCAGCGCGATGTACATCTCATCAAGGACACATGGGTGGCAATTATGCTCCAGAGTGGCTATTATGGGCAGGCTCAGCGGATGACAGCCTTTTAAGTTTTCAGAAGTGTCTGTGTCTTTATTCCTTGCCATATGGACTTCCTGCTCTGCTCTGCATATTTAAAAAATCCCATCTTCTTTCTTATCTGTTTGAAATACATTTAATCCATCGGAATAGTCAGGACATCAAGTAAAACCATGACTGCAGCTACTGATCGATATCCCACCTGGGAGATGTGCTTAAGCAAGGTTGGCTTACGCTCCAATCTCAGAGTAAAGCTGAGCAGGGCTCTCTTAAGAATGTTCCAGACCTTCACTTCTTTAATTCCCTTAAATCCTGAACCCCTGTGACTGTCGATGAAACACAGAAACAAATGTTTATAACTAGGTTATCCTAACTTGGAAAGTGCATTTCCTTGAGCTACTATATGCATTTTAAAATAATTCCCTCTGATGTACAACACACACACACAAAAAAATCCATCCTAAGAGAGTGGCTGTCACTGGGATCCTGGGATCCTTTGACACAAAGAGCTTCAGGCACTGAAACCAAACTCTGTGAAAATGAATATTAATGGAGACGTAGGTGTTAAGCAAAACCTCATGTTGTATTTGCAAAATACCCATAGTAAGAACAGGCATTGAAAAAGAAAAAGGATTTGATGCTTCCAAACACCCTGGAAGGAAGGTTGATACAGTACTCAGATGTGTCTCTTTCACCCCTCAGTGTAGAAGGCATGGTTTCTGTCTGGGTGGTCTGGGTGGGATGATATAATTTTTTGTATTACATATTAACTTCATTCATATATATATATATATATATATATATATATATATATCACAAAAGGACTATTCTCTCTTTCCATAATATTCTTATTTTCACCAGTGCTCGTTCACAGTGAAATGCTCAGGCTTTTAGGAATCCCTCTGAGGCATGAGGGACATAGGAATCCCTCTGAGGCATGGGGGACAGATTGTTCTTTGCTGATACTTAACAGATCTCTGCTTGAGTCAAAGGCAGGAAAAGGTTGACATTTCAAAATAGCCTTGGGGAGTTTGTGAAGTCAGACTTCTGGCCTGCAGGTGTCATCCTGGCAACTCCTCTTGGGCAAGGAAGCCTGCCACCATTGGTGGTACCAATAGGGAAATTTCGTCTGAGTAAGTGAAAACTAACTTGGGGTCATGGAGTCCTCATATTGGCCATGGATATGGGAGAGGACTGACCTTTGAGCCTTAATTCTAGGATCAGTGGGTTATAAAATATTCCTGAATGAGGAGCTAGAGACACAGTTACCTGTGACTTCTGTTTGCCTTTGAAGTTCCCTGGGAAATAACTGCCCGTGTACTATTTGCTCCAAGAAGGCTGATCCTGGAAGCCCACAACAAGTCTCAAAGGAGGTAGGAAGCAGAACGGAAACCTTATTTTCCTAAGGGGACGAGAAAGTATTCTTTATCTATCTATGACTGTTAAAACAGGCATCCCAATTGTTAATTTTTTTTAAGAGCATAAATCTAAAGAGCCATTGGTATCCCAAGAGACATTGTCACCAAGTTCAATCCGAACAAACTGGCTTGGTCTTTGTCAGTTCAGTAGATCTCTGTTTAATTTTAGTGACACATTTTTTTTAAAAAATGGTTACCGTCTGGGTTTTTTCTTTTAATTTTCAATCCTTAATTTTTTTTCTCTTCCGGATGAGCAGCAAATCCACAGGTACTAGAATCAAAGATTTCACTTAAAAAAAAAAAAAAAAAACAACAACCACTTGAAAACTAAATGCATTCTAGTTGTTGCCAAGTTTCTAATAACCAGATCGACCCGTTAATACAAGTAGAAAAATATTAAAATCAGAATCATTTCATGCTAGAGGATTCCATTATTTCCTCTCATCCTCAATCCCTTTCTTTCCACTTTATTGTCTTTATTATAATAAGCGTAAGAAGCTATAAGATGTGAAAGCAAGAAACCCCAGCTCCAGGGAGGAGATTGCACTCTCAGGCGTAAGAATTGATCATCCACTCTTCCTATTCACGCTGTTCAGACTCATGTTGGTCTTTCTAATTTTAACAGCAAAAGTTGGCTTGGGAAAGAGTGATTCTGTGCAAATTTTCACAATATGTTAACAATCCCCGCTGCGAGAAGTCAACAGCTACAGCATACGTCATCGTCAGGGGGACAGCATTCAGAGGAGATAATTATGAATGAAACGTACGTATTATCTGCCTCTAATTGCAGCTCTGGTTGACAAGAGGAGGGCCTTGCTTGCTTGAGGAATGCATGTTTGGTAAATTGAGTCCTCATTCGGAACACTAATGGCTCCCTGACAACTGTCAGAGACCCTCACTCTTGACTCTGATGGGAAGACGGGTCTCCAAGTCTGTCCTTCTGGAGCCCTGGTCCCTCTGTGGAGAACAGGGTGAGGAGACATGGACTGTGGTGAAGCCAGGTTGTGGTTTCACCCAGCTCTTGACAATAGAATCCCTCACCCTTTAAAACCGACTCTCCCACAAGATTCTTAGGCTTGTGTCTCCACCAAAAGATATTTCTGTCCCAAAGGTGGCAGGCAAGATGAGACAGATGTGGGCTGTATTTAATTACTTCACAGTTACTTTCTTGAGTGTTATTAACCATTTACTTAGCACATGTGGGGGTTTCAGAGGGAGGATTACTTACAATAAAAAAGAGAGAGTAGCCCATTAAAGAGGTGCAAAGGCTGACAGTAAGTTAGGTAGGGGATTGCTCAAGCAGGAGAAAATGAAGATAATGGAGACTTGGAAACTGTACCATGAGTTCCCATCTACTTCTAGACAGGCTGGGCAAGTCCCCGCCTCTTCCTGTTTGGATAGAAAGCTGGAATGAGGGGGGTAAGGTTTTGATTGCTTGGGTCCAACATTCCAATTGAATTCTGATATGTCATGGTATCAGGGGGGGCTTAGAAACAGAACAAGTTAGCGTTCCTGGGTTGTCAACACGTGGGTCTCAAAATTACAATCTAGACTTCAATTTTTGAAAAAACAAACATAGAGTTCCAAAGTTCAACAGGGTATGTGCCTTTGGACTCCTTGCCTTAGAAGCCTTCCAAGACCTTGCTTCCAAACTCCCAGCATCTCTGACCCAGAGATTCAGATTACAGAGACTGTGAGATCTGAAATGGTGGAGGGCCAGGCAGGTCCTGTTCTCCGTGCTTTGACATGAGGGTCCAACCCGTGTAGAGAGCATCCATTTTTAAGATGAAGAAATGAAGACACAGTGTCATCAGAGCTGTCCCCAGGCTGAGTTGATAACTGCCACACACAGTAGGCCACATTGATGTTATCTCTCCCTGATGCTCACCTGTCATCAAAAGCTCCAAACTGCTGAGAGTTACAATGAGGCCCAGGTCCACACACCCTACTCCCAAGACCTCCCAAGTGAGTTTAAAATTTCTCTACTCCAAGCTGCTCACTCTGTCTCCTGGAGATTATGACCCTAGCTGATCCGTCATTGTCTTGAAAGGAGTGATGCTGTCAGTCAAAAGTGATATGCCCCCATAGGAGACAGGTAATTGTTTTCTTTCATTTTCATTTAAATTTCTTCTATAAAAGAATTTTAATGCCAGGTGGTAGCATGGGAGGAGAAGGCCAAGCCCTACTTTTCACCTTGATCAGGGAAGTGAGAAGGCTCTGTTTTTTTCTTTCTTTTGCACCCCTCCCCCACCCGGCTGAACCTGATCATCTCCCACAGGCTTTATCACTTCAAGATCGGATATGCCTTATGAGAAAACATGATTGAAGACAGTCTACACATCATTTCTCGGCTCTCCCTGGCTTTTCCCAAAGAGAGTGCCTGTTAGGCTGCGCGGAGGTGATTTTTCAAATCTGCTGTCTAAATTACCTGTGAGAGCAGGCCTCTTTTCAAGGTCAAATTAGTCTTTAAAGAATATTTTGTATCACTGAAGGCAAATTATTTTTATTCATCCTAGTGCTGGCAATAATACCATGTTAAAGTTATAATGAAGATTAGTCCACTGCTCTCAGATAATGAGAACAGTTACTGTGTACAGACAGGCACTTCTTGAGACGGGTAGGTGTGCGGGATCACGTTAGTTCTGCTTTGGCACGGAGGCTGATTGATGACTACTTCCTGATGTCCATGGGAAGGTGCTTGGTCATTGGCCCTGGGTGTTCTCAGGTTCCAATGAAGCTGTTACACTGGGTTAGAGGACATATGCTTCTACTTACCCTGGGAACAAGACAGGGAACAGTCACAAAGAAGCAGTAGATGCAAAATTTCTCTCCCCATCTTCCAAAATGGCACAGAAAGCTGCTTGAGGGAGCAAGAAAGATGGCTCAGCCAGTAAAATGAGAAACCGATGCAAAAGCCAGCTGCAGTTGTGCGTCTCAGTAGCCTTAGTGCCGTGGAGGCAGCGGGAGAAATACAGGCAGGTCCCTGCAGCTTGCTTCCCAGTCAGTCCAGTCAATCCGTGAGCTCTGTGCTCAGTGAGAGATGCTGTCACAGAAGATCCAGGTGAGAGAGCTAATGAGAACATGCCCATTGTCAACCTCTGCTCACACACACACACACACACATACACAGAGCACCATGTGCATGCTTACCGACGCCCATACTTGCTTACACACATTTATATAACACACAATGGGGAGGGAGAACCTCTGAATAATAAGACTCTGCAGTCAAAGTCTAGCAGAGGCTTCTCCTAAAACCAAGCAGGTTACATATCCAACAAAGCCACTGTACTGGCTGGTTATGTGTCAACTTGACACAAGCTGGAGCTATCACAGAGAAAGGAATCTCCATACGATCCAGCTGTAAGGCATTTTCTCAATTAGTGATCAAGGGGGGAGGTCCAAGCCTGTTGTGGGTGGTGCCATTCCTGGACTTGTGGTCCTGGGTTCTATAAGAAAGCAAGCTGAGCAAGCCAGGGGAAGCAAGCCAGCAAGAAACATCCCTCCTTGGCCTCTTCATCAGCTCCTGCCTCCTGCCCTGTGTGAGTTCCAGTCCTGACTTCCTTTGGTGATGAACAGCAATGTGGAAGTATAAGCTGAATAAACTCTTTCCTCCCCAACTTGCTTCTTGGTCATGATGTTTTGTGTCGGAATACAAACCCTGACTAAGACAGCCACTTTTAACTTAAGCACATTTTCCCCATCTTCTTTATGTCAGGTATAAATCAGTGTAAACCAAAACCAGTTCATGTAAATCCAAGACCACCACCCATACCTCTCTCTGAGGCCTGAGAGGGTCGACCAGAAGGACGGGTCTGAGTCAAAGGCATAACCAAGTTCAAGTTAATGGCTCCAAGGCTTATTGTTAGTGTTACCAAGAGGTACACCAAGGATTGGAATTAAAAGCCCTACCTTATTCAGGTTGAAATTTGCAGGCTGATAACAACCCCTGACTTTTTTAACGCACCATCATGTGCCTTTCTTCAATAACTAACACAGCACCAACTGCCTGCCAGCCAGTCAACCAGTGCCAGCAACTCTGCTGCCCCTTACACTACTCCTCAACAACAAAAATGCTCATTTTGCAGTTGGGGGAAACAGTTTTGGAATACGTTTGCATAGAATGCTGAGGTTTTAAAGACACCTAGCATAGGAATTTAAATTTTGTCTTCAGTGCCTTTGGTGTAGCTGTCCTTAATAAAACTAATAAAACTTGTGGTCGGGTTTCATTTTCGTTCACACATTGGGGGGCTAGGCATCATGCAGACCTTGTAAAGGAGAAACTCAAAAAGTCACTGAGATGGAGAGAAGTAAGATCTGGTGGGCCAGGCCTGTATCGACAAGACAGCAGATTCCAGAGCAGGTGTCTGGATCCTGGCTATTTCAATTTCAGCTGCAAGTGTGTCCCTGAGGCTGGCCCCCATAACCTCCTCTGAAGGTCCTTTAGGAAGGACCCACAAGGGCAAAGCTGTTCTAAAAAGTGCACCTTTCCACTAAGGGATAAATGTAGGAACATTCCTGTGAACCAGACATGGCTCTGGACATTCAGATGCCACAGTCAGCATGGGAGGAAAACTCTACTAAGTGACAGATGGTACAGGAGGGAGGCAGGTGCGACAGACTACTAAGTACATATGCTAGTCACTTAACACTGAAAAAGGCGTGTGGTGGGGTTGGGTACTGGTGGTCTTTCATACACAAATGGTCAGGAAACTATCTCAGAAGGAAAGTGAGTGGTAGCACCTTGGTTGGGTTTTTGAGCTGTTTGTTTAGGAAGTGAAAGCTGTTAGAACACAGAAGGCTTAGACCAGAGGTTTCCAGATACTAAACCCAGACAGACGCTGCAGAGAGCAGGGGTGTGATAAGTATGGGCCCCTAAGCAGTGGTGTGCTTAGAGGACCATCAGGGGAAGATGACCAGGGTCAGAGGTGAGAGGGTAGTTGCTGCTTGCTCACACAATATACCTACCTGCTCTGAGCTGCAGAGCCTGGAAGAAAAGCAACCCCAACCTTCAGGAAGGTAATCTCATCGATAACTCAAGATACAAGAGAAATTACAAGGAGGACCGGAGAAAATTGTTGCAAATGAGGGTTATAATGGAAGATAGATTAACCAAGAATGAGTCCTACGGCCTGCCATCATTTGAGTAGATCCATGACCTGAAGCCCCTCAGATCTCAAGGGTGACCGGACTCAAATAAGAGAGTACATTTGATTAGTACTCAGCATGGCATCTGGTGTATAGAAGCTATGTGGCAAACCCTGGTAGTACGGAGAAGTTAATCAATGACTTGAAAGATGGTAGGAGAGAAAAAAATAGAAGACCAGGATGGGGAGATGGCTCAATAACGTGCTTGTAGTACAAGCATGAGGACCCGAGTTCAAATCCCCAGGACCTACACTGAAACTCAGCATGACAATGGAAGTCTGTAGCTCAGTGCAGGGGTTGGGGACAGATCCTGGGGTTTGCTGGTCAACCAGCAGAACCAAAAGTGGCCAACCCAAGTTCAGTGAGAGACACAGCAGCAAAACATAAGGTGAAAAGTGATAGAGGAAGACACTATCACGCACACACACACACACACACACACACACACACACACACACACACACCTCAACTGGAAAAGTCATGTGTTAAACAAGTTGAAGAGCACCCTGCAGAATTTTCTAGAAAATCAGACTATTATTGGTTCATTTGACCTCTAGAATGATTATCTGTACTATAAATTGTAATCTCATCAGTACAATCAACCATGTGGGATGTGTTTCACTGGATGCTCAAGCGTCAAAGGACAGTAAACGCAGAAGCCTACATTTTTTTCTTCACTGGCTTTGGTGCAACCATCCTTAATAAGGCTGGCCTATAACCCATGATCAAGCTATACGACCCACCAAGCACCAGGCCAGGCAATTGATTCAGTCGCCCCAGATTCCTGGGTAATGTTTGAGATGTATGTTAACATGTAAGTTGGTGCTGACAGACTTGACAGGTTTGGGGGGGAAAGCTGTCATATTTTACCAAAGCTCTCTGAGGAGAGAAGTAAAGTATTTCCTAACAGAAGGGGAAGCACTATTGTAGATGTCTCCACAAGGGTGAATTGTGCCATTTCCTCTCAAGAATGAGGAGTGACGATAAACTCCAATACAGGCATCATGCCCGGCTGTTCAGAGAACTGGTTATAAAAACAAATTGCAGTTTGGGCTGAAGACCAATGTCTTGCTTGACATGTATTAAAATAAAACATTGCATAAAACTGAGAACCAGTAGACATAGTGGGGAAAATCTGAAAAAAAAAATGTAGGAGTGTCAGAGGTCAGTTAGGCTCAAGACAGGAGCTAGTTTCCATGTATTGTATGCTATTGCTGCTGAATGACTGTGTAAACCCATGAATTTAAGCCACTATAAGACTCTGAATTATTGGAGGTAAAATAATAATGATTTGCTTATTTGATCCACCGATTTCTCCAACAGCTGCATCTGAACTGTTAGAGGTAATTCACAACTAACATCATTTAGCACAGTTGCTGAACTATTTTTTAATCAGTTAATCATGATGTTAACTTCTGAGAAAATGGGCAGATTTCACAATGTAAGCTTTGTAGCATGAATGATAATGAAAAACATATTCATCAGTTTTCTGTTACTTTAACAGAATTCCCCGAATAGTCAACCTCTAAAGAAGGAGGTTTGTCTAAGCTCATAGTTCGGGAGCATTATTTCCATGGCAGTTGGCCCCACAGCCTAGTACCTGTGCTAAGTCAGCATATCTTAGCCAGGAACATATAGAAAAAAAAAATTGTTCTGGTCATGGTCCAGTCATGAAGGACAGAGGTGAAGAAGAAATTGGTGTCCCACAGTCTTCCTCAAGAGCACATCCTCAGTGACCACCTAAAACCTCTCACAAGCCCTGACCCTAAAGCTTTCTACCGTTTTGAATAAGGCCAAAGTGAGGATGATGCTTCTGGCACATCCAAACTCTAGGCATAATCTGAAAAGATAAGGCAGGGATGGCACCAATCCTCTGGTCTGCCCTACCTGGGTGAGCTTGCCCACTCGATTCTGTCTGAGCTCCTGTGCGTGTCATTGAAAAGGCTTTGGTGTGACATGTGATGAACTGCGGCTTCTCTCACCCCTGACTTTATTCCTGAGACTCTTCTTCATAGGCCATCAATCAAGGAGTGAGGACTTCTTATAGGCCTTTCTGTCCCACTCTGCTGCCTCCACCATGGCAAGAGAGATGATGAAGGAAAGGTCCTAGAGCTGCCGGAACGCTTGGCTTGCTGGGGAAGATGAAGCAGCGCCTATTTTTTAGGCACATAAAAGGCTAACACATGGACACCTCACCATTCCTCCTGGGGTAATGACTCAAGCCTAGGTCCTGGAGAGACAAGTTTGATGGATTTCTGGAAGATCAGAGCCAGGGCTGCTGTGATCCATTCCCCAGAACCACAGCCACGGGAGTGAGCATGGGCACATTTCCTGTGCTCTGATGAAGACTTTATCTTTGCAGGGCCAGGAGGAGGAAGGGAAGCTTGACTGAGCTTTGTGATGGCAGCAATTGTTAAAACTTTCTCTTGCCGTTCCATCTCTCTGTCTACTGACCTTTTTTATGGGATGTTGACGGCAGAGCCTCCTTGCTTATGATCCATTGCCTCGATTTAGTATTCTGTTTTGTTCAAAAACGTATCTCCTGCCCAGCCCCTCTGGCAATATGTTGAAAATACAGATGGGAAAAATATGACTCTTATCAGCGTAAGTGCTCAGTTTAAAAAATAGCTCAAAGCCTTATCTAGCAGAAAGTATCAGGCGTCATATGAACGTGTTAGATCAACGGGAGGATGTCAGAAAGTGGGGGTGTGGCTGGAAAGGGGCTCCTTGTGTTTACTAAGGACACACAGGAGGTCCAAGTGCTTAAGGTATCAAACCGAAGGCAGGGTAGACCTCAGGTAGGACTGGGTCCCTCTCCTAATTCTTTCTCATTGATGCTATTGTCCCATTTCCATGCCGACTTTGAGGAATTGACTGCAAATGGTCGTGGGTGCTCAAAACTTATATTTAAACAGATCCAATTCATTCATTTTCGTCTCCCCAGGGAAAAGGGCTTGGCTGATGTATGGATCTTTACATGAGAATAGGTGTGTTCTTTTTGCTTTTCACAGAACAGGAACACGCGTTTCTGTGGCTGACCCATGGAGTGTTGAGGATACAGAGGCAGTGTGAAAGCCCAGGTCTTTCTTCACAGTGAAAACTGAAACTTAGAAATGTGTGATTTTTTTTCCCACTCAGCTCAACTGAACTTCTGGTGACCCCAGAGAGAGAAAGGCAGAGACTAGGGGGTCATCATAAAACATCCAGGTCTAAGGAAACCATGATCTTCTAGAGCAGGGATGAGGAAGTGAAACCGAAGACCCAGAACTCCTGGGGGCCATCAGGTTTCTGCTTAGCATCAGCTCTGACAAGTTGGTCTCAAGTTCTTAACTACGATGGTGGGAGGCATATGAAAACCGAGCTCAATGGCTGTCAACACCCCCACCCCACTTGGTTGCCATAGAGTTAGACATGAACCTACTGTGGTTTTCATGGGTAGAGGGCACTTTCACTGTATTAACATTTGACAAAACACTAAAGAAGCACTTTCCCCCAGACCTTTTCTGGTCCTAAAACAGTTGTACTTATAGTTTTGTTTTGTTCTTAGCAGAATGGGTAACTATCCACGGTAGGCTCGGATTTAAGAAGCATGCATTAGTCAAGAAGAGGAGAAGGATATGTTTGGAAAAATTAAAAGCTATTCTAGATTTAAGGCAAGTATGTGAGCCTAGATAAAGTGAGGGGAGAAAAAGAGAGACAAAGAGATGGAGACTCCAGCAGAGACACAGAGGCTGAGACACACAGAGATACAGAGCAGAGGCAGAGACAGAGTCAGAGAGGGGAAAAAGAAAAAGAAGAGAAGAGGAAGGAGAGGAGAAAGATATAGGGGTGGGGAGAAAGAAAGGAAAGTTTGGTCTCTAAATACCAGGAGTTCTAAATGTGGTAGTTTTGGGGCAAAGTAGGATTTAAAAGAGAAAGACACACACACACACACACACACACACATTAATTCTATTTTATAAGTCTACAAGGGGTTGTGGAATTCCGTGTAAAATATTAAGTGACATCTCATTGGTTTGGAACATTGAGCTGGGGTCTCCATATAGGAAGCCTTTTTTCTGGACAGTTGTAGAATGGGTGACGGTGATACCTGAGAGCAGAAACCCTCCTAGCCTTATGCCTGGATTTCTAGTAAGTCCTTCAGAGGAAAAGCACATCAGCACTTCTTCATAGACTTGGTGCATTTAAGACATGGAGGGAGCCCTCACTCCTGCCTCTTGAGTCAGGGTGGATGCTGAGTCCTCATGATCCATAGAAGACTGAGGAAACAATGCTGACACTTTTGCAGGTTTAGGCCTTAGAGGACTAACCTCTGTAAATTCCTTCTTCCTGGAAGCTAAATGTCTGAGAAAGACTGAGGAGTGAGTGTAGGGTGTAGCCTGTCATGCTAGAGGTAGCCTTTGGAGACACGGTGCATAGAAAGACCCCATGGTCACATAGGGAGGTGGGAAGACCCAGCACCCAGCATTCCTTTTGGACTCCAGATGTCACATCTCATGGCAACCATCTGCATGACCTTAGTAGGACCAAAAGAACTTGCAGGTGAATTCAGTGAAGCCACACAACTATGAAATAAAATAAATCACCATTTTAAATGATTACATTTGGGATTAAATTGTTACATAATGGACAACTAAAACAAAGGGACATCTGAATTTTTGTTTAATCCTTCATTTAACAAACACTGGATGTCTGCAATATATGAGATAGGTCGCCACTGAGAATCAGTTGAAACACCACCTGGTTTCCTTACATTGGATCTTTCAGCTCAGAATCAGAGCTAGCATTGTCTTAGACAAACAGCCACAGGGCAGAGAGCCGTGGAAGGAGCACATAGTATCCATCACTAAACAAAGAAAAGAACACAATGTCTAGCCTCCAATAAAATAAATGCCAAGTAGCAACAGGAAGCCACCTATGCGAAGAAGAAAGAACAGCAGACAGAGACTAAAGGGGACATAGCTGAAAGCCAAGGATATTAAAGTGGATGGAATTATATCCCTCAACAAAGAAGAGCTATGGATTGTGGAACGATCCAAGCCAAGCTTCGTGAGATGATGGGTAAAGTAAAAATGAAGACATGCTGGTCAGAATCAACTACAAACTACACAGCACAGATATTGGCTAATTTCAGGAGAGAACAATAGGAAAGCTCCACAAAGAAGCACAAGGATGAGCAAAACCTAAGGCAAAAACAGCATAGGAAATGGTGGCTGTGTAGGACATCAAGTCCTCCAAGGTGAGAAACACACAAGATATTTGAAGCAATGATAGTTAACTTCCCCCAGATGTGATGAGAAATATAAATCCACAAATTCAAGAAGCTCAGGGAACATCAGGTCCAATAAGGAAGTAGATACTTGTGTATTGTGTGTAATACACCAGTACAAGAAAGGATACTGTCATAATCAAGTTGTTAAAGCAGTGACTTTTAAAAAAAATCATAAAACCAGGTATATTATTCAAGATTCTAAAAGAACAGAATAGGTAGAATGAAATATATTAAAATAAGATTTATTTTTAGATTTGAATTCATAATGTGGCTATTGTTCACGTTACAGAGTCTGGGAAGACTGGATGCCTTAACAGACCCAGTCAGGTGTGGCAGGTCTGGAGGACTCCTGGAGAAACAGTGTCCACCTTGAACAGCAAAAGAAACTGAATTCTGATGTCAGTAAAGAGAGGCAGCTGCATCTGGAGATGAAGTCATAGCACAATGTGCACAGAGTAGATGGACTAATGTGCACAACAAAGGCAAAAAGTCAAAAGGCAAAGCTGCAGCCAGAAGGTGCCAGCCACAGTTAGGTGTGTCTTCCAACTTCAAATGATCTGTTCAGGAAAATCCTATCCCTAGCCCCGTGGCTTATGGTACTCGATTCCAGGTCTAGTCAAGTTGTTAAGCAAGACTAACCATCACTTTCGCTGAACCAGCTACTTATTTGCTGCTGTGATAAAACACCCTGACAAAAAACAACTTAAGGAGGAGACGGTTTGGGCTCTGAGTTTCAGAGGGATTACAGTCCATCATGGTGTGTATGGTATGGCAGCAGGGCACCAAGTCAGCCTGGCATCCAGAAAACAGAGGAGTCAAATTTCATTCCTACACAGAGGGCAGAGGGGTCACATTTCACCCAACACAGGAAGCAAAGAGGTCATATTTCACCCCACATAAGAAGCAGAGAGGTCACATTTCACCCCACATAAGAAGCAGAGAGGTCACATTTCACCCAATACAGGAAGTAGAGAGGTCATATTTCACCCCACATGGGAAGAAAAGAGGTCACATTTCACCACACACAGGAAGGGGAGAGGTCATATTTCACTCTACACAGGAAGCAGAAAGGTCACATTTCACACATCACAGGAAGGAGCGAGGTAACATTTCACCCCACCTAAGAAGCAGAGAGGTCATATTTTATCCCACATAGGAAACAAAGGTCACGTTTCACCCACACAGAAAGAAGAGAAGTCATATTTCACCCATACAGGAAGCAGAGAGCTAGAAGAGAAAAACTGCTGCACTAGAAAACCTCAAAATTGCCTCCTCACTTCCTACCCTACCTCTCCCACCCTCCCACCCCATCCCCACCTGTAAGGTCCTTCCACTACTGAGGCTGTGCCTCCTAAAGATTACATAACCTTCCCAAAGAGCGCTACTAACCGGAGGCCAAGTGTTCAAATGCCTGAGCTTATGGGGGATATTTCCCATTCAAAACGTATTGCCAACGAAAGGGAGTTGGAGCACAGAGTGACAAAGGTTGGAATGTAGGTTCCTTGTTACAAGTTCAGAAGCAAAGGCTACCAGAGCCTTATTTAGTGTGCTGAGAGTTTCAGCATTAATTCTGTACCCACCAAAAACAGCTTTCAAAAACTAAGGTGAGATGCTAAACCAGCCTCTCCTCTCACATTTTCTAAATCCTTAGTTGTTTTGCTGCCTGGAATGAATACATTGTTTCTAAATCTTACACAGAAAAACAAAGGACTGAGAAGGAACAAAACAACTTTGAAAAAGAATAAAGACAAAGGAAATTATTTCAGAGTTTATAAAGGGGACTTATTACTTACTGCTCAGACGAGCAACCCCAAATAGACACATCTGGTCATAAAAGAAGACATAATAGTGCAGGGGGATTTGTTGTGAAGAGAAGATAACTGGGTGAATATGACCAAAGTGGTCTATGTATCAAATAGTGAAGAAATGAGTAAATAATATAGAAGCAGAACATAATCTAGCGACACATCACAAAGCCACTCTACAATACAAGCTATGAAATAACCACTATATTTATAAAACTTAGAAGATTAAAGTAACGATCACAGTGTGATGAGACCGTAAGACAGATACAGAGTCAGTGCGACAGGCCACACTCCAGGAATAGACCTACTTGGCTGTACTTGATCCTGACAGAAGCATCAAAAGCAGTTCGTTCTTTACTAAGGAACTGAAATAACTTCACAGTCACCTGAGAACAGAAAGACTCCCTCCTTTACCTAACATGATATAAAACTCCCAGAGCAGTGCACAGACCTAAAGGTGATCACCAAAGTAACTGCACACGTTTTAGAAGAAAAGACAGGAGAAAAATCTCAGCGCCGTTGACTTTTACAAAGATTTCTTCAACAGGCTACAAACTCCAAAACACTGAAAAGGAAGCAATGGAACAGGGTCTTATGAAATTGGAAGTTTTAAACTCTGTTATAAAAACAAAGGTGGAACTGCAGCACCAGGAAACATTAGCGAGAAATGTAGGTTGCTTATAACAAAGAACACAACAAGGCAGAGCACAGTGCTTCGTTAGAGGAAACACACAGGTAGCAAAGAGGCTTATGAAAAGGGGTTCAGCATCATCATTCACCAATAAAATGCAAATTCAAGCCATACTGGTATGCCACTATGCATTAATTGTGATTCATAAAATTACAAAGCCTGTTGACAGACAAACGAATCAACCAGAATCCTCACACATACATGCTACTCCCATGCACACAAAATATTGCAACTACTTTGGGGAATAATTCGACAATTCTTTTTTTAAATTGGTAACCATGAGACTCTGTCCTCCTATTTTTATTAACACAAAAAGATGGAAGTACATATTTACATTAAGACATAAATAAATGTTTATGACTGCTTTGTTTAAAATAGCACAGAACTACACGTAAAGGTCGGAGCTGGGCCTAGTGGTATCTATAATCTTAGCTACTTGAAGAGCTGAGGGAGGAGTCCCTTGAGGCCAAAAACCCAAGTCCTGAGCAACACAACAAGCAAGTCTGTGTCTCAGGATAAAGAAAAAAAAAAGAAAGATGTTAAGGTGTACAGCAAAGCATAGCATATCTTTGCAAGGAATTCTGCCAGTAACCAAAGAAAAGAAACTGTTGACATAAGCAAGTATGTCTCCAAAAGGCTAAGTGAGCAAAAGAGGCAAGAGCGTACACCGTGTAATCAACCCACGCTGAATTCCACAGAGCATACCAATAGTACAGCCCAGCAAGTTGAAAATGAACCAGGTTTAAATTGGAAAGTCCATAGATGGGAATATATCTATGAAAAAAGTAAAGCTAGTGGGCAAATGACCTAATTTTTTTTTAAACGTGCAAGGGATGGGGTGTACGTGCCTAAAAAGATGTACAGGTGGCCATGGGTCATGGAAGAATGTGTCCCAATGGAATCACAGTAAGAAGCTACTTTATTCCCACATGGATGGCAATGCAGGAGGAAGGAAAAGTTGGGTGTAGATGAAGGATCTGCCCTGTTGGCAGGAATGTAAAATGCTGACTTACTTTGGGACACAGCATGGCCGACCCTCAAACAAATAAATCTGGAATCCCCATTTGAACCAACAATTCCATTTCTGGGCATAGGTTAAGAGAATTGAAAGCAGGGGCTAAAATAAATTATGTACACAGATGTCCATGGCAGCAACATTCATGCAAGCCAAGAGATGGGAGCAACCAAACATTCGTGGACACGTGAACAACCGGACAAGATACGAATGCAGCAGAATATATTCAGCAAAGAAGTGGAGGGAGATGGATTAATGAGATGGCTCAGCAGGTGAAGGTGCTGCTGCCAAGCCTGGCGACCTCAGCTCACTCCCCAGAACCAAGCAGTGGAAGAAGCAGACTGACCCTAGTAGCTTGTCTTCTGCCACACACAGGCACACAGGCATCATGGCATGTATGCCCTGCACGCATATGTGTGTGTGTGTGTGTTTGAACAGATACACACAGACACACACACACACACATGGGTAGATAAATATAAAAAACGTAAAGGAAAAGCTAAGACACGCTATAACACAGAAGAACC
This sequence comes from Grammomys surdaster, assembly GCF_004785775.1. NCBI lineage: Eukaryota > Metazoa > Chordata > Mammalia > Rodentia > Muridae > Grammomys > Grammomys surdaster. The sequence continues at coordinate 17,544,041 of NW_021604568.1, read as the reverse complement.
TTAGAACATTATGCTAAGTGCAATGATGCAGTTACAAAAGGAGAAGTTCTGTATGGATATGAGAGACCTAGAACAGGTAGGATTCATAGAGAGTAAAGTGGGTAAGAAGGAGAGAGTGGGCTTATTTAATGGAGCTTTTGCATGGTGGAAAGTTCCGGAAATAGGTCAGAATAATGGCACAATCATTTGGATATATTAAATGCTACTAGAATGCATTTTAAAAAATGATCTAAATGGTCTGTTTTACATTGTGTATTTTGTACTATAATTACAAAGGGGAAAAGTATAAGATATCCTCTACAATCTCGTGTGTTCGGAAAGAGAAAAAAAAAAAGGAAAAAGAAAAAGCAGAAACAACTTAAGTACCTGTGAATTGAAGCTGTTAAAAGCTTATAGCACATTTAAAAATTGTGCCCATTAAAAATAATTAGATTCTTCTCTTTGCAGGGAAATGATCTCCAAAGCTTGGGTGTAAAACAAAAACAAGAAATGTGCAGAACTGTGGTTGTTCCCAACTATGTAAATAAAGATGGGAGATGGCCTGCAATCACACATATAACACACACACACACACACACACCACCACCACCACCACCGCACATCACACAAACACACACATATATGACACACATCACATACACATATATACCATACACACCACACACACACATACCACATCACACACACACACACACACACACCTACCTACATATGCATGGAGTATCCCTGGAAGAATGCATCAAGAATCAACACCAATGACTGGAGAGGTGGCTCAGCTGTTAAGAGCATCTGCTCCTCCAGATGACCTGAGGACAGTTCCCAGCACCCATGTCAGATGGCTCACAACCACCTACAACACCAGCTCCAGGGGAATCTGACGCCTCTGGCCCCCAGAACACCTGCACTCACAAACACATGTATCCACATGCACACACACATACATATACATGACTTAAAACTATACATTTTCAAAAGAATTGGCACTAATGGTTGCCTCTGAGAAGGGGTGAGAGACCTTTTTGTTCTCTGAAGTTTTACCCTAAGTGTGCATAGCCTTTTAATTGTATGAAGAGTATGAGAACCCCACAGGCCACCTTCATCCTTGCATCGCTTCGGGGGACTTCACTCCGACTGTCCTCTCCTTTGCAGCTCGCTCCCGTACCCATTTGCCCCACATGAAATAGAGTCTCTCCGTAGCACCTGCTCAGGTCTGTGACTTCCCCAGATCCCTTCGCAATTCTTTTTCTTCTCTACAAGGCTTCTGCAAGGACGATGGTGCCCGCCGCTCCGCTCCCACTGCCTCCCTGCGCCTCGCCTGGCTCTGCCTCCTCATTTTCCCCAAATCGAATCGCCATCATTCCAAGCCCTGGACCTGCTTGCCGCCTGCTTGCCAAGCTCTAACATACTACACTTTTCATCACTGCACCCCGGAGCACTTGGTGATACTGGCCATCTTCCCGGGGCCTGTGTTCTGTCTTCTTTCTACCCTGGTGCCTAAGCAGCGGGAGTCTGAGAGCTGCTCGGGTTTTGATCACTGTTCTGGCCTTGGTACCTGGCATGCAGAAAGGACTATGGAAAAGCTGCAAAAGGAAACAAGCTCGCCCTCCCCCACCTTCCCGCCTCCTCGCTTTCTCCTGGATCCACCGGCCTGTGGCGGTTTCTCATGCTCTCTGCTTTGCCTGTCTCTCCTCATTGTCAGCCTGCCCATGCAATATTCCCTTTACCTCCCTCACAGGCTAATCCCATGGGTCAAATCTTCTCAAACTCCATGCCTAATATTTGCTGGAAGCCATTGCTTGTGTAGTTTATATCCAGTGCTAAGCTGAGAACTGCCTGGTCCAAGCAGTTACCCACTTACTACTCAGGAGGTCCATGTGTGTGGTAGGCTCTTCCCAGCAATGCTGTCCCCCTTCCTCCCCCATCCCTGGAACAAGCATGATCCTGTAAGCCTGGTGATTTACAGTAGCCCTCAAACTCTCCTTGTCTCCTGGACGGACAATGGACCTAATTTTTTTTTAATTCTTTCTCTACCACAAGATGTCAAACTAATCACTTCAAAATGGCTAACTTTATGTTCTATGAATTTCACTTTAATATTAAAAAGTCAATTACTGAACAGGTTGTAACATCTCTCTGGTCCCTTCATTAATTAATGAGTTAAATAAAATCTTGAACATGTGTTCAAAGAAAGCCAAGCTGCTTTACCCTTCTGTAACCTGCTTAAACACTTTAAATGCTTCCCCTAGATTCTCTCAGAACGTCTCCAGTCCTCAGGATAGCACTTGCACCTGAGGCTGCCCACTAGAATTGTCTGTGGTCTCAGGGATGCTCTTGGACCCTCTGACAAGGCATTCACTAGACACAGGATCTTGCAATGTGACTCTTATGACCAAGGATCTCGATACTTGGTGTAGTCCATTGCCCTTGATAAGATTAACTTTAATTTAATACCATATGCAAACTTCTTGTTTTTTGTTCCTTCCCTTTGAGGAGAAGACAGGGACTCATGTAGCTGAGGCTGGCCCTGAACTCTAGCTCAGTGTAGCTGAGAATGATCCTGAGCACTGGCCTCCCCACCTACGCTGGAGTGCTGTTGAGATTACAGGTGCATACCCCCCCCCTTTATCCACATGTGGCTTTCTGACCACCACACTGGGTGTGCAATCTACTGGGTGTGGACCCATTTGCTCCAAGGGTTGGTGCATTCAGTCTCTGCCTTTGCTTGTCACTTTCTTCTGGTGGCCTCTTCTGCTCTGCTGTGTTTACCCTAGGTTACCCATCACATGTCTAACCCTCTCCTATCGTTTTCAGGAAGCTTTGCTTTCTATGGCTGCTTCTCATCTTGCTTCCCTCTCAGGAGGCCTCATCTGTGTGCTCTGAAGCTCTGCCTTCAGAAACGGGGTCTTGTGGGACCTGTGGGACCGGACTGTAGACTGTGCTCCTGCTGAGGAACACTCTGTCTGGCTCCTTTTCCTGTCACCCCGGGGCCCATTCAGTGTCAGAACAATGAGAACTTGCTCTGAACGCTGTGCTGTGGTCTCGGTCACAGAGTTAGTGTGAGCGGGCTCCCCTAAGTCTCCAGATCTAACAGGAAACATGACAAGCATCGTCTCACTTATCTTCATAGTTTTAGCAGAAGAAAAATTCTTTCCCACTTTAGACTCTGGAGGTAGCTTAGCATGTCCCAGTAATCGCAGAAGTAGGAAAGGTGAAGAATTCTGTGGAACCCACAGGAATAGCCTAAGAAAAGCAGGCGGTAGTGAGTCTGTTTGGAAGAAGGTGTAATTTCTGTATGACAGAATTCACAAGCCAACCTAGTTTTGAACAGATTCAAAAGCCCAGGCTGATGTGACATTCCTAAGATGATGACACATGAGTTTCAGGTGGGACCATGGGAACAGAATAACACCCACAGAGAAACCTAGAACTTGGAGATGCAAAAACATAAGCATTGTTTTCGGACCTTGGTATCTCATTTTATCTTCATCTTTTTTTTTGAAAGATGTACTAGTTATTTAGAAATGAACTAGAATTAGTTAGAGCCTCAACCAATGCTGTTACCAAGAATAGCCATACTACTGACAAAGATATGGAGAAGAAGGGGCCAGCAAGATGGCTTAGCAGCTAAAGATGCTTGCCGCCAAGCCTGAGGGTCCGAGTTTCATCCCTGAAATCACATTGATGAGAAAGACTGACTCTTGAAAATTATCCTATGACTGCCAGACAAACACCATAGCATTCTTCTGCCTCTGCGTGCACAATAAATGAATAATCAGTGAATAATAAATTTAAAATACTACTTACAAAGAGATATGAAAGAAGGAGGAGGAGGGAGAAGGAGAAGAGGAGGAAGAGGGGAAGGAGGAGGGAGAAGGACAAGAGGAGGAGGGGTCTGTGATGGAGCATTGTCAACCTGACAGCATTTGGATCACCAGGGGGACATAGCTCCAGGCAGCCCTGTGAGAGGTTGTCTATGTCAGCTTACCTTCTGCTAGGCCTGAGAGAGGATTACCTTGATGAAGCTGAGGTCCCAGTGTCTACTGTCAAATTGGCAGCACCATTTCATGAGCTTGGATCCTGAACTGCACTCAAAGGAGAAAGCTGGAGTATTTCTCCCATAGAGCCCCTCCCCCTCTCAGGAATTCTTCACTTCCTCTCAATAAATCTATATTCACTCCAGAAAAAAAAATACAGAAAAAGAAGGTTCCTGAGCATGGATGCCCATCCTCCTCTTCTTACTGTAGTTGCATGGTGACTGGCTGCCTCAGGGTCTAGCCTTAACACCATCTGTACTGTGACCACAGTAAACTTTCACCCCTTAAGATGCTGCTGTACAGGTCTTTTATCTCTGCTGCAATTGGAAAATCCAACAACACCAAAGAAGGGAGAGAGAGGGGAAGAGGAGGAAGAAATATTAAGAATGGCCATTGTATAAAACATCACACCTGTCAGTGATAGAATATGGACACTCTTTCCTCCTTGCCATATCCACTGTTCTCAATGTGTTAGGCTGTCTTTGTTTAGCCTCCAGTGAAAGAATGTTTTAACTTGCTCTTACAGATAAGTATCAGGACTGAGCAACCCTGTCTGACTTTGCAGTCAAAGTTATAGTGCCCAGAGCAGACAAACACGGGCAGGCAGTCAATTCCCTAGCAGAATTGTGTCTTCTCAAAGCTCATTTCTCTCTGGGTGAGCGTAACTCAGCGGTGTAACGGAGAACTGCTGTCCACGTTGGATCGCTCTTGCACAGAAGTCTGTAACAGGCATAATTCCCGCCCGGAGCACCTGTGACACAGGGAGAGCAAATGCACACACCTGCTTGGCACCTGGCAAAAACTTAAGGAAAAGCAGGAAAGACAGTGACAAAGGAGTGGGAGGGGCTAAGGGAGTGGGAGGGGCTAAAGAAAGTCGCCCGTGCATGAGGGGGGCTCTGCCCACTCACTTCCTTCATGGGTACGTTAGATGAAGGCATGAGAGTGCCTTGAGCTTGTAACAGAGATTCACCAATGAAAAACTAAACATAAAGAAATAAGAAACACGAGTACTGTGAGAGTTACTCTAGGCTCCGCAGGCTCAGCTGTGTCTTAGATTCCCGTATGCACATCCGTAGGTGGTTTGAGCCCTCTCCTCCTAAGGAGAATGCATCTCTGTAGCTTATGGATTTCTGCCTGACAAAGGAAGGGGCAGAAATGTGTGCTCAGACAGAGATAAAACACACTTGTCTGAGCAGAATAAAGCCACATATCATATCAGCTGACCTGTCTATCCAGCATGGGTGCCTGTGGCCTGGCTTCCTCCTCCAAAGACTCCAAAATGTCTGACCCACATAAAAGCACATGCTGGACCAGCCCGTATAATGGAAACCAACATACAACAGAGTTCTGGGCACTATGGAGGAGCTACAGTGTGGAAATGCAGTCCCTGAAGTAGCAATTCCATCCTTCTCGTCCTGTCTAGTGGGGTGAATACCATGCTTGTCCCCATGTTCTAGAATCAAAGCCACCGAGGAAAGTTAAACCCAACCTCACATCCTCCTATTGGCAGGGCCAGGATGCAATCCCAGGATGACTGCTGACCTAGTGTACTTCTCTGTTGCTTTGATAAACACCATCACCAAGAGCAATGGGGGAAAAGGTTTCTTGGGCTTACACTTCCACATCACAGTCCATCATTGAGGAAAGTCAGAGCAGGAACCTGGGGGTGGGGAAGCTGAAGCAGAAGCTGTGGAGAGCTGCTCATCTGCTTGCTCTCAGGCTCATGTCTAGCTATGCTTCTAATACTTCCCAGGACCAATGTCCACCGTGGGTGGCAGTACCCACAATGGCCTGGTTCTCCCATATCAACCATTAATGGAGAAACCCATTAATGGCCAATCTGAAGGAGGCATTCACCCCCCACAGACCATAGGCCAATCTGAAGGAGGCATTTTCTCAGTTGAGGTCTCCTTTGTCCCCAACAACCTTAACTCATGTCAAGTTGAAAACCAACCAAACAACTGAGTTGCAGAACTTGGGCTAAGGCCCATTTGTCATCTTGTGCTGAGCTGTCTCAGGTGTCTCTAAGGCCCGTCGTTGCGACACTGGCCCATCCTTGCCCTCTGTGGATAGGCTGCTCCCAGGTCATGCCTTACAGGCTAGCTATCTCTCTGAGCTGCTCATGCGCAAGATGAAGTCCTGCCTCAGTTTCTCTGCTGCTGGAAGTTCTGATGCTGCCAGCCTCGTTTTTAATTCCCAGTGTTCTTGGCTAATCCATGGCATCCTCTGTGTCCCAGCTCCTCTGAGAACCTTTCTAGGTGACTCCATTCTCAGACCAATGTTGTCCAACCCATTCTTCTAGAAATTTAGTACACTGGGAACACTGCATATAAATCCCATGTGGAGTCAGCACAACCATTCCCAATCCTTCACACATCTGTCCTGGCCAGATAATAGGCATGGCTAGCTTGGGTTACAACATCCAATATGGTAGGTCCCCAGCATGGGGCTACTGAGCACTGTGGTGGTAATATATCTTATTAATAATTCATACTTATTCTACCTTGAGGTGATATTATTTGGAAGATATTTTCTTATATAAAATGTATTATTAAAACAATCTCACTGATTTATTTTTACTTTTTATGTAGCTATGAACGAATTACGATTTCATATGTGGTTCACATTAATTTTCAACTGGACAGCTGTGAGTTTGGCTTGGGTATTTCCCAGCCGTTGCTATGGTCTGATAACCAAGGGGGAATGCCGAAGCCTGTTCCACATGTTCCCTCTTCCCCTGTAAAGTTGAAGCAGTAGCTTTTGAGAGAGTTGACCTAGGACATCCTTGAACCTGTTTTCTCTGTAAGCAGAAACAACAGAGAACAATGTGCACAGCAACACAGGGTTAAACAGCAAGGCAACATAGGGTTAAACAGCAGGGGGAAAAAAACACCCAAGATTTTTTTTTTTTTTTTACAAACTTTGCCTCCAAAGAAATTTTGAATAATGAACAAGGGAAATAAAAACTCAATTTGCAAAAGGAGAGAGAGAGAGAGAGAGAGAGAGAGAGAGAGAGAGAGAGAGAGGAAATTAAATTGAAAAAAAATATTAACTTCTCGGGGCCATCAAACACCAGAGGAGAATTTGTGAGAAGATATTATTGTAGTTTCAGGGGCTACTGGGTAGATTGAGTTGGTGAGGCGCCCTCTGCAAGCTATTTCCTCGGCTTCAGCTTAAGTTAGCCTCCTCAGAATGCCTCAGAGTTTAGCTTTGCAGCTGACAGCAAGCATGTCAGGGGGAAAGCAAGATAAATGGATGAGCACACTGGATCGGAGCCCCTAGCAATCGGAACAGCTCAGCTCCGTCCCCAGGGGTTCTGATTAACACCAAGGCCAGTTTAGAAGCCTTACATTGTTATTCTGGCAGCAGAACTGCAACCAGGGTCAGTGACATGGAACCTGTTGTCAGCTGCCCTGCAAAGGCAGAGAGGTTTTAATTGGGATTTAAGTCAAAAGGAAAAGAGGAATTTTGTTATTGTATTGTTTTTCATCCTCTCCTGTGGGCTACTTCCCGTTCTCGGGCCCAGTACCTCCGATGCACATGCTCGGGTTTCATTGGTTTTTGCTATGGGTAGAAAACAAAGGAAAATTGTTTATTTATGTTCTTTACCAGGGGACCCCGCCAGCACCGCACTTATAAACATTTGTTCTTGCAGGGAAAAAGAGAAACCTAATTTCCTCTGTGATGCTTGTACAACCCCACCGCGTTTCAACACTAGGAATAAAAGCTTCATCTTCAAATACGGATTTTTCTGGCTGCTTCTAGAAATAAAAGATACTCTCAAAAATACACTTTAGAAAACGCTCACAAATTCTACGTGGGGACTCTGTTCTCCCTCCTTCCACCTGCCCAACCTCCTTGGGTAAATTACTAATTTCCTGTCAGATTCCAAAGCACAGATATATAATATTGCTCCTCCAGCCTCCAGGGAGAAGGAGACGCCTTTTATTAAAGGCTGATAAATAGGGATGACAAGGTGGAGGAAGGTCCTGGAGGAATTCCTGAGTGCCAGCATCCCTGGCTCTGGCCGTTCCGTCTGCACAAGGTGGCTGTCATTCTGACTTCTATCTAACCTTCAGAATGTACCAAACCGAGCCTCCTCTCTTCCCTTCATCAATCAGCTGGAATAGAGTAACAACTCTATGCTCTGCTCTTCAAAGTAATCAAACAAAGCAGGCGGGTGGGTAGGCTGAGGAGAGAGTGCAGGCTGAGGCCCAGGGTTGAACTTGACATCAAGGGTCCAAGGAGTGATGAGCTTTTATGACCTGGTCTAAGACATACATACACTTTCTCCTCTAACCCATGGGTGGGCTCTAATCCCTTGTTTAGAATTAAAGTACACTTAGCAAGTTGTAACTTCAACGACAGTAAGACATATTGTTCTCACGTATTTGCAAAGTCTAGAGTCAGACCGGGGGTCAAATGACTGTTTCTCTAGTTACAATCACATGACATTTGAGTCTTGAGTTAATAACCTCTGTCAGCATGACCGCCCTCACCTGAAAGCCAACAGTAACGGCACCTGTGATTATTTTGAACACTATTGCACTAAAGGAATACATTAAGAGTCACAAATGTTAGCCGAGCTTATACTATTAAGTGTTCTACTAATGATATTTTAAAAGACATGGAGAAAATGGGTGAGATCCAATTATGTTTTACAAACCAAAAGATTAAGAAAGAGCAGTCTTTAATCTCAGTATTCTCATGTCTATTTAGAGCACATTTCAGTTTAGTACAGCCCGTCAACCAGGACTCAGAACAGCAATACTGCTCAGGAACGTGGGGCCCGGGTGTTAGTGGGAGAGCTCTGCCCTGAGGAAGCAAAACCACCATCCTGCCTCTAAGGAACCTAGATGTTAGAGTTAGAGCAACCCAGCAACTGAAGTGAAACCCAGTGTCGACAACCAGAGCCAGTGATCTTTTTGTGTGAAACAATCCGCTAGTGCTCTATCAGAGGCTGGGCTGTGAGCAAGGAGGAGCAAGGCAGTGCTTAGTGCCAACACTTTATCCCTCAGACAGGAGGGCGGGAGGGAAAGATACTTGTGTTTCCTTCATTAAGCCAACCATTCCAGCCCATGTTACAGAGCATCCTTGGCAGAGCTGGATGAAGGCCTTTTGAGCTCTCCAATACCTGAGAATACAGTGCTGCCTTTAGCAGCCAAGCATCTCCTCAAACATGTCAGCCCTTGGTGAGCCCAGTGGCTTCCTGTGCTGATGTAATTCTGGCAGTGGCTCAGGTCTGAAAGTGAAATGTTTGGGTCCAGGAGACCTTTCAATCCTTTCCTATGTTCTGCTACTCCTAGCGACTCTGGTCATCCGTCAGTTTTCCCTTCTCTCAGAGAGACTATGTTCTCTTGAATGTATCTAAGCTCCAGAACAGACGTTGCAACATAGTAACAACCAGCTAACAGGGACTTTCCAGTGAAAGCAGGCGGACAGCAGAACTCAAGTAAAGCAGACAACACAAGTCCAGCTCATTAATGGCATCAGGACCGTTTGCTGACTCGGAAAACTTTCGAGCACTTTGGATACAGCACCTTATAAATTGCAAATATTTCCTTACATCCCTACCCACACTATGAGACAGTACGGTGGAGACTGTTATAACTCCCGTCACTTCTGGTTCCTAACGTGTTACCAGACAACATCACAGATAACTCCTATCACCTCTGGTTCTTCAAGGTCCTGAATATGAGTTAAACATGAATTAGAATCAGATTTTATTTAAAATAACAAAACTTTATGTATCAGATCTGACAAAAAATAAATGCTCCTGGCTGAGTTTCCAAGCTGAGTCATTTTTATCACTGCCAAAATGCCTCAAGAGAGGAAGAATTTATGTTGTATTGTGGTCTCTGGGTTTTCCCTTCATAGTCCTGTGGCTCCACTGCCTCTGGGTTGTACGTAGGCTCATGGTGAGGAACATGTATTGGGTCAAAACTGTTCAACTGATGGACAGGAAGCAGAGAGTAGGTGGACACACCTCAGTGATCTATTTTCTTTAGATGGGTCCATCTCCTAACTAATAATGTCATCATCTTATGAACTGATCGATGGATTAATCCATTGATTAGATACAAACCGTCATCACTCAATCATTTCTCAAAGCCTCATCTCTGCCCACGTGATTACGGACCAAATCTTGAATGTAAGCTTTCAAGGGGAATCTCATATGCAAACCATAACACCCTCCAAGTTCTACGACTATAAATCTGAAGTAATATTGAATTACACAGACAAACATTTAAAAGAGTAAGGATGGAGACAGGGGAGACCGCTCAGCAGTTAAGAGCACTTGTTCTTGCAGAGAACCAGTTTTTATTCCTAGCATCCACATTTTGGTTCACAGCTCTCTATAACCCCAGTTCCAGTAACGCGGTCTCAGTGGGGCTCTAGATATGCATGCAAGCAAAACACTCATACACATAAAGAATAAAGACTGGGAAGTTTAAAAAGTAAGGCTGATGTATGATCAGGACTGTCTCAAATATGTTGGCCAAATGACTCCTCTCTGACATCAAAGACGTGAAAGCATGGAATATCTGTTTTTCGAGGTGATCTATCCAGAGATGGGTGAATCTGTTAAAAGACTGTCCTCCTAAGCCTGGTTCCAGACAGCCATTTATAGCCAGAAATCTATGATCTGGAGGCAGGAGTCTTCAGAAACTAGCAAACCAAGGAACCCTTTGGACAGGTTACTAGGCCTGTCTGGTCCCTCCCAGTCTGCCCTTCTTTCTGTTTGGTGTTTAAAGGAAAGAGATTATAGAGAGAAGCAAGACCCACCCATCGCCCCCTCCACCCCCCATGTTCTTAAGTGAGCTCTTTTGCTGGATCTAGGATCCCAACTTGGATGTCTTCCCCCCGAAAAAATATTATTAACCCCATAGAAGTTTTAGCTTTATTCCTCTTTAGAAAAATTCTCACTGTAGGCTTTTAAAGGCAAATTGGATTTTCTTAGCTGCCCTTTGCCTTTAACCTTGTAAGGCTTCTGAGGTTTTAAGATATATGTTTCTGCTTAGGAACTTTGAAATATCAATGCAAGTTTATTTCATGAGTTCCAATGATTGAACGTTCATGAATATAATGAAGTCAGACGATGAGACTAAAGAGGCTATTCTGATGAACACTGAACTCTGAAATCTGGGTTTATGGGAGAAAACGGCAATCTTCCATCATCCCCAGCAGGGGATGATGGCATTTGATTTAGGTTGCGCAAAACGGAAAAGACTAGACTCATCCTGCTTAGCAGTTCATGCTGCAATCTCAGAACTGTCTTCTGCCCGACAGCTACAGCCCGAGTCTTATTGAGAGAATTGGTCTGGTAGTACCAGTTAACTCACTGGGGGTTGGCAATGTGTTAAAATTTACTGTAAACCAAATTTGTGTGTGCCGGTGTAATCACATTACTGTTTAAAATATGTAATTTGGGAAATTAAATTTAAATTATTTACAGAACTCCTGAAGTGCTTCAGCAGAGCCCTGGGGTTCTTTGGCAGAGCATAATTAGAAAATCTCTGACCTACTCAGCCAGGTTTCAGCTTATCTGCACTCCATTTTCCCCTTCAATCTTACTCCCCAATGCTCCCCCAACACATAACACATGCCTCTAGCTTCAAGTGAACTGACATCTCACAGCTCCTGGATCACACTCATGTTATGGTGTTTTCAGGGTTTTGTTTATGCTGAACAACTGACCTGGGTACCTGCCTCTTTCCTCACTCGAGACTGGCAGTATTTTACATGTAGGCCATCATTCATTCATCTATCCATCTATCCATGCATGCATGCATGCATGCATCCATCCATCCATCCATCATCCTTTCTTCCATCCATCCATCTATCCATCCATCCATCTATCCATCCATCCATCATCCTTCCTTCCATCCATCCAGCTAGCCATCCATGTTAGTAATCTGTTAAACTCCACCTCCACAGTCACCTGGCAGCAGCCAGGTATGCTCCTCCCCACAGTTACCTGGCAACAGCCAGGTAGGCCTGCCCACTATAAAAGGGGCTGCTTGCCCCCTCCTCTCTCTCTTGCCTCGTTGACCCGTGCCTGCAGGTTGCTGTCTCCCTTCCCCCTTCCCTTCCCCCTCTCTCCACGTGGTCATGGCCAGCCTCTCCTCTTCTACTCCTCTCTCTCTCCTCCCGCTCTCCCACTCTCTTAATAAACCTCCCCTCGTGGAACCGTTTGGTCTGCTGTGATCTGTCCAAGCTGCGCGCGTGAAATCCTTTCAATCCATCCATCCATCCATCCATCCATCCATCCATCCATCCATTCTTTCTCTGTAGGAGGAGCTAAGGTGGGAGGAGTAAGGAGAGGATGAGGAAAAGGAAGAGGAGGAGCAAGACAAGAGAGAGACAGAGAGATGTAGATGACAGAGGATGAAGAACCACACAGGTATGGAGAACAGACCTGGGTAACAACTTATATTTATGTTAGCTGATTGGGAAACACCTCTAATTGTATGGGCACATTGTTATTGACCATTACCAAATATATAAAGCCTTTGATTAATATTTAAGCATTAGAGTCTCGATTCCTACCGGGTACCGCATTGGATGGCGGGATGATCTGGGCACAACCCAGGCTTGTAGAGACAGCATGGAAGATTGGTAGAGCCATCTCCCACACTGGCATCTCATGGATGGCAGGGCTGGTGTTTCTGGCTGTCCATTTCTAGCTGTGGCATGCATGTGGCCTCTGGTCACAGAACATGGTGGGTAAGCTAGGCAGAGCAGCTGCAGCTTAGATAGTCTGCTTGACCAGCAGTCGTTTTAAATAATTTCTTCACCATTTCTCCTTTCCTTCCTTCCTTCCTTCCTTCCTTCCTTCCTTCCTTCCTTCCTTCCTTCCTTCTGTCCTTTCATCTATTCATCTATCTGCCCATCCATCCATTCTTCCATCCATCTATCTACTCACTCAATCTTCCACCTGTCAAGTTTGCTGGGTGTCAGATTTCTGTTTAAAAAAACACTGTGATATACAGAGTGGTTACAAAGACAAGCAGATCATAGACTTGTCCTGTAGAGCTCCCAGGGCAACTTGGGGAGACTAGGTGTGAGATGCTAGGGTACAGCAAAGCTGTAAAGGAAGAAAAAATGGAGACACACAAGTCACGTCACAGATGAGCAGGGATCTAACTCCAAAAGACCCAGGCTGTGGACTCCAGGCTGGCCCCCAGGTATTTACTTTGCTGTTTGTGGATTTGTTCGAGGCCTTTGGCTCTATCCCTCCTTCTCTTCTATCCCAGATTACTTGGGGGAATGTCTTCAGATATCTTTGCATGCCCATCAGTGCCATGTAGAATCATAAACACAAAGTGTTCTAGAAATGCTTGCTGGTTGACATGACCAACCAATGGGGTAAAGGTGGCTGGTGCTACCAACTAATAGGGTAAGTGAGACGATCCATATAGGTGCTGTCAGAGGAGTATTGTAAAGTGTAAGCTGTCAGTGAGTGATCAGAAGACTCTGATGTACAGTATAGGTCACATTGGTCCTCCTAGAAAGCTTTCCGTTAGGACAGTTGGCCCAGCAAGCTCTGATGTACAGTAGAGGTCACACTGGTCCTCCTAGCATGGTATCCTATAAGGACAGCTGGCCCAGAAGTCTCTGAAGTACAGTGTAGGGTCACATTGGTCTTCCTAGAAAGCATCCTATTAGGATAGTTGGCCCAGCAGACTCTGATGCACAGTATAGGTCATGGCTATATCATGTATCCCATGAGGACAGTTGGTTGCACCTTATTCCGTGCCTCCAGTGATGCTGTCATCTCATTCTAAATTCTCCCTCTCTTACGTGCCCTTAAACCCCAAGTCACACCCCTTAAACATACTAACAGGCCCATACACAGCCAGTTGGGCTGGCACATGGTGCACAAAGCCACGATCTATGGGATTTTCTGGTTACTGTGGTGTAAATGTTCCTGGTGTGGTTCATTTCAAAGCCATGTCCAGATCTCTGTTCCTTGGAAGGCTGTATGGATATTAGCAGTATGCCTTCACTGGCTAGAGATCTGAGAAACTGCTCCACATAAGAGGCCTGTGTGTGTTAACCAAACACAACGCTGTTCAAGTGGGCCTCTCAGTTGATGGCTCTCATTCAAGAAAGCGTCTATAATCAAAGAGGACATTCTGCCTTTGATTGATTTCGATTGGGCTGTCAAAGATAGAATCTACATGAGCTTATTTGCAGTAGAAGACAGGGAGGCAGGCTGAGGCCTCTCCCGAGTGCTTGTTCTGATGAGTAAAGAATGACCAACTAGCTTTCAGAGATGACGAATCAAAACCAGCAACATGATGCTGTTTTCAGGACTCGGCTTCCAAGATCCTCATGCTGCTTGCGGCCCAGAAACAAAGCTCATTTTTAGACTCTCTGTTGCTTCTAGAGGTGAGGCCTGAAGACCTGAAGCTTATGGAGCAGTAAAACTTCAGATACTCTCATCTAGCTCTACCCCAGATTGCAGTCAAGTAAACCTGTGCCCTCAGCCTGATCCTGAACTTCAAGATATTCCATTCTACTGGGCGATCCTTGAGTGAGATGCAAAAAAATGTCCAGGCAATTTTCAGGGTGCTGGGGAAATAGGGACAAGTCAGGTACAGAAGATAGAACTCAACAAGAAAGCCAACTAAACGGCAGCTGTTTCTTCTCTCTCACCCACCCTCCATCTACCCTCAGCCTCCCTATTCTTACTTCAGGATCCTTCCTGCTCAGATGACAGCTGGATCAGCCTTCCAAGGGCCAGAGATCTGGACTTGGCTTGTGTGGCCTTTGAAGCTAAGACCCCACATAGGCCAAGGATACACTCAGTGAATCCGCCGCCCCCACCCCGAACCCCACTTCAATTCTCTGGCTGATCAAGATCTAAATTCAAATATCAGCAATTTCCAGAGGTGTGTGTTTCTTTGATGAACGCTTGCCTATCAGAGAGGAGAGTCCTCCTGGGAAGACCTGCCACTCTGAAGCCCAACATCCCGCCTTTTCCAAGGCCAGTGTAGCTGTTTTACTGGCCTCTTCTTTTCTCTTTTTCAAGGTCACTGGAGCCCACTCACTGGATGTAACCTAATGGGCTGGAGTGAGTTCAAAGGGTCTGGGGCTTGTGGCCATACTGAGTGTCAGCTTTACAGTAACAGTTGTTGCTTTGACTGATTGAGCCAACCGCCGAGAGTAATTCGCCAAAGTGAGTTCCACGAGATGAGATCTTCTCTTTCGACCCCTGAGCCAACTTTGAAATACAGACACCAGGCATAATGGTTCTGCATTTACACGTGCTCCTTAAAAAGCCTGGTGGGTTTGCTTTTCCATCCATGAAAGAAGAAACAATCCTCTGAAATACTTTCATTTAAAGCCCATCTGTTGGCACCCTCCCCTGACAGGCATCGCAGTGGAGACACTCCTGATTTGTTTCTGCCTCTTCCAATGCAAGGACCTAAATTCTTGAATGGAATTCTTTCCATATACCCTGTAATTAATCTCTGTCTCATTGGGAGAAAAGCATGGTATGGTTAGCAACAACGCAGTCCATGAGCGGTAAGTAGCAGATACTGCACCTATCAGGAGTGCATACCTCAAGTCCATTCTCCATTATTAACTCCCCTAGGTGCCTACATAGACAGGTGGGAGAGCGGATAAATGAACCTTTGCGCTGCAACAGAACTATTTGCTGTGGCCTAGAGGACGATACTTGGTGCATCAGGCTGGAAGACTTTCTGCTTAGTCTACTCCAGGAAGTACTTTCCTCCTTTATATGTATCTATGGCTGAATGGAGTGGGACGGAGGAGCTGCTTTCCTTTACAGGCAGACCTCCACAATGCCCTTCTGTGTGTAATGGCCTCTCTGGTTCCCTCTCCAGGTTGACAATTAACGTGGCTGCCATACTGGATTTTAGGAAGTGCCGTTTTCCTTAAGTGGGCTCCATCTGTGAACTTCGCTGAGCCCTGGCACCCTCTGCGGGAGGCGGGGATAGCACACAGCTTAGCCATTAGCTTGCTTGTTGGTAATTTCCATTCTCGTCTAGTCTGTAGGAGATTCCATCTGTGGTGGGAAGTGTAGGCATGCAGTTCTGTTCCAGAACACGGTCCTCGCTAGCTCGGACATTTGCTACCAGAGGCTATGGGTGTCACCTGCTTTTGGATGATGTAACAAAGACCGTAACTTGTCCTGTGGAACCAAGTAAAAGGAGAGCAGACAGAGCATAGATGGGAGAAGGAGACGAGGAAGGGGCCTTTAGAATCCGGATGTTCCTAACTTGAGCCTTAGACGTGGAAATTATTACTTTGCATAAAAGTTAAAAGTCTTTAGATAAAGCGTTCTCCTTCAAATTTCTTGGCACTTCCCCTTGCCTGATGTAAGAGATACCTGCTGTCTCTGCTCCTCAATGCATACCTGAACTGCCTTCTAAGATCTGAACAAACTTCAGAGGTGCAGCTTTGAGAACATCATTAAGTCAGAGGGCTCCATTCTCATGAATGGAATTTGCAGCTATGAAAGGAGCTGAAGGGAGCATTGTACCCCTTCCGTGGAATGAGGGTGCAGCCGGAATCTGCTGCCCTTGAGACAGAGTGCGACAACTAGACACGGAATCTATTGGCACCCCGATCTCAGACTTCAGAGTCTCCAAAACAATAATTTCTGTTCACAAATTGCAAAAAGTATTATTGATTACTTCTTTTTATTGCTCTGACAGAATACCTGGCCAAGATCAACTTAGCTGAGGAAGAGTCGTATTGAGGACCCCATCCTTGGTGATGCTGTGAGTAATCTTAGCTAAATCTTTCTGAAGATCACAGACATGCTCGTCTGTGTGATTCTAAATCCTGTCAAGTTGACAATAAAGATTGAACTTCACGCCCAGTCTGAGCCGTTTTATGATGGCTCCACAGCTGAACTGAGACAGCCCGGCCTGAGTTTCACCCATAGTGAACTCTATGGCTCCCTCTCAGTGACTCACCCACCGGCCCCTTCAGCACAGTCTGATGGATGTCTGGACATGTGTGCCCTTTCCTTAGATGATCCATTCAAAACAGTCACACTATGTCACTCCCCTTGCTGTTGACTAGTTCAAGACCAGGTCTGAAGTAATCTCCTTCCTACACACGCTAGAGCTTCTAAGTCCCCAGCCAGAAAGCCAAGATAGTCTCATTAAGGAATCAACTGGCAAACCTACATTCTCATGCTCAGTTTCTCTCTTGGGCACCGCTCCCTATAGGAAACTGCCTACAGAATCCTAGAGCAGGGGGATCCCTGGTCTGGCACACAGGGGAAGGCTGTCCTCTACCTCCTAGGAAACTGTTTACTGGGTTGTGTACAAGACTAACACTAGATAGGATTCGATTTTTACAACCTAATTTGATTCTGTCCTTCAGTGCTCTCAGCCTCTAAGGTGGTTGGGTACTCCCACTGCTCACCAGGGTTGCTTGTTCACGTCCACACCACTCCTGTTATTCCTACTCAGATTCGCCTTCAATTCTGCATCTTTTTGATTCTATACAGAGGACAAGTTACCCAACCAGTATGTTTCCTCATAATTCAGCCATGTTCCTGCTACTGTCTTGTGGACTCTGCCTCTG
>NW_021604568.1:17472971-17526032 GCF_004785775.1 Grammomys surdaster | reverse complement strand
TATGTGTATGTGTATGTATATGTATATATGTATATATAATATATATATATATATATAAACATTATGATAGCACAGACATGTGGTTTTGCAGGATTGCCCTTCTCTGAACCGATCCACCATATGGACCCCACAAGGCTTCTAAAAGCTCTGGTCTACCTCATTTCCCTCTGTCAGAAACGTGGACCAGCAAAGCAATGAGCTGCCTTTAAAATAATTGCCAAGGTTTGGCTAAATGTTTATGAATCTGTGTGATATACTACTGTTAAATTCCCAGGATTATTATTTTATTCTCTCACAACCTTGACAGAGCCTGGGCGGGATTGGAGCATTTGCCCTCCCCCAAATTTGTGTCTACCCAGAACTTCAGAATGTGACTTCATTGCAGAACTGGGTGTTTGTGAATATAATTGGCTAAGTTAAGATGAGGTCATCCTGGATTAATAAGCCTGATCTAATGGCTGATGTCTGTATAAAGCCATGCGCGCGGAGCATAGGTATACACAGAGAAAAACGTCAATGTGAATATGTAATCAGAAAACAGTTACAATCCATAAGGCAAGGATTCCAAGGATTGTTAGAAGCCACCAGACATTCGGGCAATGGAGTCACCTCGCACAGCATTCAGAGATGTAGTAGCTCTGCTAACAGCTCAATTTCAGCTATTTAGGCCCCAGAACTCTTAGCCTGGTGTTCTAGGGAAATTTTCTCTTATTTTAAGAGAGCTGATGCCTGGTAATTCATCATGCATCCCCAGAAAACCAGCTGTCACCTACGATGCACTACCTGCGCAAGCTCTTGGGCCTGGGAAGCTCATCCCTCTTGGTCCTGATGCCTATACAGCTCTCAGAATTCAATCAGCGCAAACTGTCCTATGTACCTAGAATGGCTTCTCTGCCCATTTCTTTTGTGTGCTTTATGTGATGGGTTTCCAAATTGTTTCCCTCTAGAATGGGATCCATGCATGCCCAGCCTGGTACTTATCTGTTTATGGAGATCATTTAATATGATCGGCAAATACATGTCCTGGAGGGCTTTCCAGTCATGAGAGGACAGAGCCAAGCGTGTGCTAGCACATACCTATAACACTCAGGAGGCTGAGGCAGGAGGATTGCAAGGCTGAGGTCAGCCTCACATACTTTGTCTCAAGCATCACTTTCACAAAAATAGAGAAAGGATGGATGAAGTCTCCTCTTTTATAGAAATATGCTTAATGCTTGCTTTAGTGGGGAAGAGGTGGCTTGGAGAAAGTCGACTAACTAGGAAGGGCCGCGCCCCCTTACTTACCTTTTCCAGATGAACTTCAACTTATTCATATTATAAAAATACATACGGACACCACAAATTCCTACATTTATATTATTCATTTAAATATTCTTTTTAAGGTTGGATGTGGTGGTGCACATCTTTAATTACAGCCCTCAGGAGGCAGATGTAGGCAGACCCTTGTGACTCTGACGCCAACCTAGGCTACATAGTGAATTCTAGATTAGCCATGGCTACACGAGATCTCTCTCTCTCTCTCTCTCTCTCTCTCTCTCTCTCTCTCTCTCTCACACACACACACACACACACACACACACACACAACCTACAAAACAAACATTCTTTTCTATAACATTTTAGACAGCTTTATCAAAGTATAATTGGTGTGTAATAAAATGCATGTTTGAAGTACACAAATTGGTATTTTCACACTTGTATACACCCTGGGAGTTGGTCTCGACATAATAAAGATAATGAACGTACTTAGCCGTTTCAAAAGTTTCTTTGTGTTCTGTTTTTAAACGACGCTAAAATTTGTATAAAGGCGTTCATGCTCACCGCTTTAAGTGAACAGTGTAGGAGCATTAAGTACACCCATAACACTGTAACTGTCACCACCGCCGCTTGCTCCTCCTCTCTCACTGAACCTTCTCCCTAGACAGTAACCCCGAGGCACCCACCCCTCTAACACCCACAACTTAGCAACTACACTCATCGCTCAAGGGAACCCAGCAACACTTACTGATTTATCTCAACATGTGAAAGAGTCACAGATACAGTTGGGTTTCAGAATTTCCCTCTTTTAAAAAAAAATGATTTACTTTAGTTTTTAAGTATGTGTACATGTGTGCACGCTTGTATGCACAGGAGCGCAGGTGCCCCAGGAGACCAGAAGTTGTCAGATCCCCTGAAACTCGAATTAGGAGCCATCAAACCTGATGTCTGAGAATCAAGTCTGGGTCCTTTGGAAGAATAGCAAGTGTTAACTGCTGAGCCATCTCTCCACCTTCAGAATAGATTTTTTTTTTTTGGCAAGGGATGGTATTCTACTGTATAAAATATTCAATGTGACATTCTTCTGATGTTGGGCAGCAGGAGAGAGCCTCTCAGGTCCTATATAGATGTGCAAGTCTACAGTGTTGATAAGCTATGGTGTCGGGTGTTTCAGATATATTTCTGAGAACACATTTTCAGTTTACAATGGGTCTCTCCACATGTAACCTCACTGGAAGAAAAAAAAAGTAAATTGAACTGATTGATTTTCAGACCTTAAATCAATTTGACATTATAAACCCATGGTGGAGACTCTTTAACACATTGTTCAATTCCACTTTCATATACATTGTTATTAACACGTGCTTGTATGGGTTACTCTCTATGTCACTGTGATAAAATTCTCTGATGACTGCAACTTATGAGAGAAGGGGTTAGTTCATTCTGGCTCACAGTTGAAAGGTATATCACGGCAGGGGAAATCATAGTGTCAGGAGCAAGAGACAGATTGTCCCTGTATCCACAGACAGGAAGCCGAGATATGAATGACGGTGCTCAGCTGTCTTGGGCCTTTGTACTCAGTCAGCCTAGGATCCCAACCTAGGAACAGTGCCACATGAAGTTAAAGTGGGCCTTCCAACCTTAAAAAATCTAGATCGTCTCTCACTGGCTCCCTCCAGTCTGGCCTGACTAGATCGTCCCTCACAGGCATGCTTGAGAACAGTAATTTCCCCGGTTGAGTTCTCAGGATCTTTGAAGGTGAGCTAGCTCAAGCAGAGCCATGTTCTTGTTCCCAGTTTCTATCCTTGCTTGTGTTCTGTTTGTTTTTTTTTTTTCTCCCATTTTTTTCTTTATCTTATTTTTCTCTATCAGTTACTGAGAGCGGGATGATGATGTCTCTGGCTGTAGTTCTGGTGTTTCTCCAAGCCCCCGATGTCCTCTGAAGCATATGGGAGGAGAGGCAGGAGGCATGACAGAGACCGCACCCAGCCTCTATGGGGGAGCTGAGGGCAGAGCCCTGTGGTGGTGGGTGGAGGAAGGAAGGGCTAAAGAAACTGGGAGGTGTTTCTGGGAGACAGTGTCAAGGAGCAGTGTCCCAGGTGCAGAAAGCTGGCCCTCACACCCCTGCTCCACTCCTGTACCTGGACCGTGGTCCTCTCCCCAGTTAACTCCCGTGTCTACTGTGATGCTTAGCTTCCCTCATTTCTCACACTTGGTCAGTTGTCAAGTTGCTCCTGAAGCCCCTGACACTTCTTGTCCCATTAGGTGCTGGCTGCTTGTCCGATGCCTCATACTGCATTTCCATCTCAGGTCCCCGGAAGAAAGAATCTCTGTGAAGCTCACCACGGACTCCACCGGCCCTCTGATTATCTGTTGCACGGATAATGCATAATTCCTCAAAGTTGGAGTGGCCACACAGAACCTCTCCTGCGCATTCCATACGTTTTCAGAACCGGATATGAATTTTAATGCTGACATTTAAGATGCTGCTGTCAAGTGGAGCCAGAGTCTCTGGAGACCAACTCCGTCTTGAGTGTTAGACTTGGGCAAGACATATGCAGACTGGGCATGAGGTTTACAATGATCTCGCACAGGCCGTCTCCCTTTGGAGTCTCTCCCTGCCTGCACTCATTACATGTCACAGGGTGCTGCAGCGCTCTCTGAGGACTCACTGCTGCTGTCACTCCTGGAGGGCATCGTCTGTTCTGTGTAGGCAGCAGCTGCCAGGCCTCAAGATGAATGTTCAGGTTCTGCCTTGATGGATAGCTGCCCTCAACAAATTGGCTCATGATCTACAGAGATCTTCTTTAGAAATGTGACAAACGGTGACAGGTGTGGAAGGTGAGCTGCACTCCCGCTTCAGGGTACGCTAGCTCTGAGGAAACTTTTTCAGCAGACAAAAAAAAAAAAAAAAAAAAAAAAGCTGTTTACCATGGAAGCTCCGAAGGAGGTTAGGATCACTTGGTTCTGGGGAAAATGAACAGATGAGTAATAACTGTCCCCTATTCTCTTCATGCACACATCCAGACTGAACGAGCTTAAATTCCAATTCTAGGTCACACGGTATTCTGGGGACAGAGCCAGGCTGTGATGTAGTAAAATATACATCTTGTCTTCCTCCTGTTCCCTGGCATACCCTTCCTAGAGTCCTTGGAGTGTTTGGACAGGTGATGTCACTTTGCAAGTCTTGACTGATAGCTCCTAGGTCACTTGGAGGTGGAGGCTTGTTCCTGGAAAGGTCGAGGCAGGAGGATGTTCCATCTGACTTTGCTGAGGGTCGAGTGGCTGGAGGTCAAGTGGGTGCGTGTGAGTGTACATATGTGTGTGTCCCCTACACACGGTCTTATTTCTCGGTGGTGAGATCCCCGTGCTTCCTGAGGTCACAGAGGTGCTCTGCACTGACACTGTGCTGTGAAATCAGAGGAGATGGCTACCGCCGATCCTCTGAGTCCCCTCAGGTGCCCTGTAGTCACTAACAGGACAGTGGGCGAAGACAACACTGTAATTTACTCGGCCACAAGATTAAACTGGAGGCAGGAGGGTTAAGGGCTACTGTGTACATGTGCCTCACCACTGAGGCTGCCTGCAACGGACAAGGATTTGCTTGAAGAATTAAATAAAAATTAATTTTTTTTTAATCTCAGGTACTCAGGCATGACATCACCCAGCAAGCTCTAGGTGTGCGGCAGGTGGGTGGTCTCTGCTGTGTGCCTTTCACGTGGCCAGCATCCAGGCTTTTTCTTAATGGAATGAGGCCTTGTGGAAGCAGCTCGTCCGTTGGCTACGGGAATGAAAATATGGTGTGCATAGCTGTAGAGGAAGAGCTGGGGGCAAAGTACCAGCCTCAGGCCAATTAAGCCTAAAACAAATCTCAGGCTGCCAGAGCTCCGATTATACTTGGAACACTGTGGGCTCTACCCCATGGGGTAAAGCCTGCTGGACCTGCCCCAGTAATTGGGCTGAAGCATCGGCTCTCCATCCATGGCTTCTTAATGATCAATGGTGCCGGGCTATTTGCTTAGGAGCATTTAAAAAGCAAAAGGGATAGAACATGCAGCCGGAGAGCCCAGTCGTCTGCCTGAATGCTTTGAAAGCGTCTCCTGAATGCACACTCCGGATTTTTTTTCTGCCAATCTGTGTGGTATAAATAGGGGAACATAGAGGAAAGGTCAGGGCAGCCGGAGTTATTAAAGCAAGCGCTGAGAAGTCTCCCCGTGTGAACAGCAGCCTCAACTCATGTGGGAAAAAAATCATAGATTTTTCTTTTCATCAAAAAACCACAAGCTCAGCATCAGGGAGGAAACAATTATTCATAAGGTCCAAAGCTTTGAGAACCTAACCCGTCATCCCAGTAGGGAAAGAATACAAGTGGCTAATAGCTTGGGGTGATTAATTTGGGCAAGATTAGCTTTGTGTATTCAGTGGCTCCAATCCACACAGTTTCAAGGCTAGACAACTGTTTGCTACCTTCAGTGTATGCTTACAACCACTGGATATAAAGAAACAAGACTTAAGGAGGCGACTCCTCTTCTGTATTCCGCAGAAGTCGCTTGATGTGTGCCATGGGGTAGTGAGTCACGTCTCTTTGCCTTGGAAGAAAAGAGGCTCTAGAAGATTGTAATGCTGTCAGCGTGTCTGGGACAGAAGGGACCATGCGTCATCACTGTCGACATTAAGTTTCCACTGATGGATGCATGGAATATACACCTATGAAATTTGAGGCTAGGCCCAGGCATCATGTCATTACAAAACTCCCTTGGTGAGTCTATCAGATGCCAACTTAGCATTATCCTTCCACTACCCAGAAGAGAAACTGAGGCTCTGTCTAAACAAGGGACACAGCTACTACGACAATTGCTGCAACCCACTGGGATGTACTTACTCTTCATAGCCCCCAGCACCTCTGCCAACACTCCCTCTTATACCTTCTGGGTACTGAACAACATGAAGCAGATTACAATAGCCACAGACCTGAGCCCTGGCAAGGGCCATAGGTAATTCTACCCAGGCAGTTCTGGGGAAGTTGTTGGCAGGAGGAGGATCTGAATGGGGCCTGGGCACATGGACAGAGCTCATAACAAGGTTCTCATTGCTGACAACACCTGCCTGCCTGCCCTGCCCCAGCCTCTATCTGAATCCCCATAGCGTCCCACCTGACACCTGCACTGACCGACTGCCTGCTCTCTTCTCCCTCCTGTTCTGAGTAGAGACAGACTACCTCCTCCAAACAGAAGCGTCTTCCAGAAACAGAGAAGGAAAGAGCAGCCACTAAGTTGGAAAGCAGGCAAAAAGTTGATCAGAGAGATGCAGAAAAGACTCAAGTGGCCTGAGAGCCACACTGCATCAGAGAAAAAGGACACCCATCGCCTCATCCCCAATAGCCAGAAGAACCCAAGCCCTGAAATCAGTGGGGGACCTGCTGCAGAATACACACCAGGACACTCATATATATGTACAAAAGGGTACAATCTGTGAGCACACAGCCCATGAGCAAGTAACATGGCCACATCTATGTTTAATGATTTAGCAACGGGAGTTCGTATCCTTTAGATAACCCCATCACTACCACCACCACACACAACGTTTACAAAGTTATTCGAGTGCAGTCAAGCTTGGGTTGTAGTCACAAGAGACTGGGAGTAGCTTAGGGATCCAGAAGTAAGGGCTGGCATGTCAGCAGCTAACGGCAACCAAAGAATCTGTGTTAGCACGCAGAGCCTTCCGGGATGTATTTTAAGAAGAAAGAATTAAACTACATAATGTGAGAAACACTACATAAAGTCTGACGGGTTTTGCATAAGAAAGAAGGAAAGTAATGCCTGTGTGGATTTGTGTGGATTTCTGTGAGCAACTGCAAAAATTCAGCCCTCAGCAGGAAGGTGGATGTTAGTGCACAGGTAAGCTGGGACAGGAGAGAGAGGGGGGGAGGGAGAGGGAAAGAGAGAGAGAGGGAGAGGGAGAGGGGGGAGGGAGGAGAGGGAGGGAAGGAGGGAGGGGAGAGAGAGAGAGAGAGAGAGAGAGAGAGAGAGAGAGAGAGAGAGAGAGAGAGAAACTGTTTCTTACAAAGTAAGTTAGTAAGTTTAAGGGCTAGAGAGATGTCGGGAGCACTTGTTGCTCTGCAGAGGACCTGGGTTTGGCTCCCAGCACCCACATGGCATCTCATAACCATCTGTTACTCTAGTTACAAGGAATCCAGCCCTCTTCTGTCCTCTATGGGCATCAGGCATGTATGTGGTACACAAACATGCATGCAGGCACTCACACATACATATAAAGTTAGGTTGGAGTTTGTATTTTGTTTTGTTTTGTTTTGGTTTTTAAGTAAAAGCCTGAGTGTATTTCATGACCTGTAATTTCCGGTTCCACTCCAGCTCTGAGGCTAGCCCTGTGTGCAATGTCCCTTTGAAACCTGAAGGCAATTGATAGGTCACTTTTCAATGTTTTCTTGCCTCTTGCTCTCAAGCAGTCCAAAACAGAGGCTGCATTCCAGTGCATTTCTGGTTTCTGTTTCTGAGACTCTACTCACTGTGAAGACAATGGGCTTTTGAGTTTTTCTTCATTGCCCTGCCCAAACCTGGATTACACTGTTTCCTCTAGTGAATCCTCTGTCCCCAGGCAGACAATCTAAGCTGTTACTCCGGTTTGTTCCTTTTTTGCTGTCCCCTAATTTTTTATTTTTGGAAAAAAACAAAATCCACCTCACCCATGATCATCTCGAATGCTGGGAAGAGACACGAGTGAAGAAGTGACCTCATCCAGCTACTTTCTGTGGCAGATGAAAGACTCACTGGGGGCCACCGCTCTTCCTTTGATTTCATCTTTCCTGTATTGACATTATAGTGATGGAGGGGAGCCCCTGCTGAGATAGGTTCCAGCAGACTTGGGGTGGGGGTTGAGTACCTCAGATGACCTGTTGAGCCTACAGCCCCTCGACTGCAGTATAAGGTGGAGTTTTGACTGTTTGTTATTTGTTTTGTTTTATCTTTTCCAAGATAGTCCCACAATGTAGCTCCAGCTGTCCATTGTAGACAAGGCTGGCCTTGAATTCCCAGAGACCGGCTTGCCTCTGCCTCTTAGATGCTGGGATTAAAGGTGAGCACCACTATGCTGGGTGGGACGATTAGAGCTGAGTCTGGAATGGTGATGGCACAGGGGACAGTCCCTCCCAGGGACTGTCAGAGCTTGAATTGCAAAGCCAGCTGTAAACTCATGAGAGCAGAGAACTCAGAGACAGGGTCTGCTTCAAGAAAAACAAAAACAAAAACTAAAGTCGAGAGGAAAAAAAACCTGTATTTATTAGAATTCATAAAAAGGGCTGGAGTGGAGTGGGGACAGCTGCCAGAAATAAACAGGCTGGTTCTTTTTCTTTTTTTCTCAAAAAAAAAAAATTCACCATTTGCCAAGTGTGCAGAGCTCAACGTCTGATTGCCGTCCACGGGGAATTTTTAAATCAGGGGGAAAATAATGCAGGTAGGAAAAAGTGCTGAATCAGGGGATCTCAGATGGGGGCTCTGGGACTAAGAGGCCGTCATTACTGAGGCAATGTGGACGGAAAGTGTCGGGATCAGAATATCATTTGAGAGGCCCTGGGGGAACCCAAGAGGGAGAGATGGCTCATAGTCCTTCCATCTGCACAAGCTCCCACCCACTCCCTGGTACTAAACTGTTGGAGATGGGAGCTGCTCGGGAGCCCCTCTGCATGAGGGCCTTGCCTACCTAGGTGAACAGCGTGAGGTAAAGATGCATGCTACTCAGTTCTACAGTGATTTGCTATGGCTTGTTGTTAGTTCCATCCAAGAGAGGTGTGTTTACAGTTTCCGGGAACTCTCGACTGGAATCATATTGGCCTCTCAGAATCAAAAGAGCCACCCACCAGATTATGCTGGGCAGGTGAATAACAGCAGGATCCAACACCTGAGCATTTTGAGAACTCAATATCTGTCATTCATTCATTCATTCATTCATTCATTCATTCATTCATTCATTCATTCCTTGACACTCAGCCATCTTGGAGAGTGTCCTAAAGATTACCAAACAAGATTTAAATGGAAGAGCAAACTAACCAGGTAGAAATCAGCCAGACCTTACCCAACTCTCCTCCTAAACACAACCAAAAGACTCAGGCAAAGAACGCAGCCGCTTTAAACATAATTCAACCCTATTCTCCCCCCTCCCCCAGCCTGAACATAAAACTAACATGTTCGTGTGTATCCTTAGGATAACGGGTGCCCTTGTTTGTAGTGCTACCAGCTGCAATTCCTACCAAGTCAGGGTACTGGAGAGCGAGGTAGGAAGATTTGCTGCCTTCCCCACTGCAGGGATGTGGGGTCTCTGTGCCCACAATCCGCTGCTCAGGGTCTCCCAGTGCACACCCAACACTTGGGAAGGCAGCAGAAGCACCAAATACTGGGCGGGTGATTTTTATAACTGACCGGGCAACTTGATCATATTGCAAAGAGTCAGAACTGCTTAAAGTGTCGCCTTCAAATCCTCAAGGACGTTAAGTAGGTGTTCTGGGGTGAACCGAATGGAGATATTCTGAGTGATTTCTGAATGAACAACCGTCAGACATGGCTGAAAATAAACCTCATATCCTCACGTGAAGAAGTGAGCCCTGAAAGCCCCATATCCGGACGCAGGTACCGAGACCATGCTCTGCAGTGGTCTCCTTAGTGTTTGGTTTAGTGGGTACAAGGGCACCCAGATACCGTCTCTGGGCTCACCTCTCCTGCTTGCCCCTAAGCCCTTCTTTTGGAGTTTTAGAGTCCTGAACGCTCACAGGTCTGAACTGCTTTTGCTAGCCCGGGCTCACTTTCTGAACACTGGCTTCCGGAAGGGCCTTTTGAAAGCCTTTGAGCAATGATGCAGGTAGGACATCTTCTAAAAAAGCCTTCACAGGAATCCTTTCCCCCAGGAGAGGCACAGCCTGAGCTACATTTCTGATATTTGGCCTTTACCAGCCACTCTTCTCCCAAGGCACTTCCGGTCCCTGCCACAGATGAGTTTCCCAAGGCACTTCCGGTTCTGGCTGCAGACGAGTTTCCTGTAGTCTCGCTCCCTGTGGGCTACAGTTCTCTACGCTACATTCTAGTCTTTCCCTTTGAAAGCTCTAGAACTTTACCCAAACTCCCCTGAGCCATGCCAAAGGCACTGAAGCCTCTATTCATGCAGGGCAGGGGTGGGCTGCTCAGACAAGCGAGGAACCAGGAAGCCATGAGGTAGTTGGGGCTGGACTGGAAAGGAAGCAGTCTGACTGGGGGCTCCAAGGTTTCCCAGAGGTTCAGGCCTTCCATGCCTGGACAATTCCTGAGACTAAAAATCAAAAACAAAACGAAAAGGTTAACTGAGGGAAAGAGCAAAACAAGGGCAGGAGTTCCTGTAGTCAGTCAACAAATATTACACTAGAGCACACAGCATTCCAGGTGCTATCCAGGCTCGAGGGTGTAAAGCACAGAGATTCTTTGTCCACGGATCAGGACAGTAAATGCACAATCTCAGAAGATAAAGCAGACAAGTGAGAGCAGGCAGGGACTACTTGTGCAGATGCATCTAATCAAGGGCTCTGTCTGCCACCACACCTCATGCTCAGTAGGGAGATGCAGAGGAGACTGAGGAGTGAGGAAACTTCACAGAGAAACTCAAGGGAGGCTTCAGGGTGCTCCAACCACAGGCAGAGGTGGGAGCATCTTCTGCCAAGCACAGCCACACTGAACCCATTGTGCTGTGACAGGGTGCGAGGTGTTCTGTAGATCTGGCCACTCCATAGGCCAGTTTTGTTGCTCTCTCACATCACCATGGAAACTCCTTAATCCAAAAGAAGATGGGAGAGTTTAGGAGGAGCTAAGGTGGGAGGAGTAAGGAGAGGAAGAGGAGGAGTTGGGAGAGGAAGAGAAAAAAGGAAGAGGAGGAACTAGAGAGGGCAGAGAAGTAGGAGGATGGACAACCACACAGGTATGTAGAGCACTTGTGGGGAACAGCTTATAAACTTATAATTAGGTTAGCTAATTGGGATACAACTCTTTTTGTATGGGCATCTTGTTATTAATCATTATCAAACAAATAAAGCCTTTGATTAATCTATAAGAATTAGAGTCTCATTCTCTTACTGGGCCCACATGGATGGTGGAATGGTCTGGGCCATGCCTTGCCTTGCGGAGACAGTGTGGAAGATTGGCAGAGCCATCTCTCACGCTGGCATCTAGTAGGTGGCAGGGCTGGTGTTTCTGGCTGGCCAGTTCTAGCTGCAGCGCGCATGTGGCCTCAGGCCGAGAAAGATGGCAGCTGAGCTAGGCAGAACCAATGCAGCTTAGATAGTCGGCTTGGCCAGAGGCCAGTTTTATTTCTTTACCACAACAGGAGAGAGCCACACTGAGCTCAAAGAGAAAAGGCTGTTTGCTATTTCACTAGAGCTGGGACAGGGGCTTCTTCCGTGGAAAGTTGATGGGTTATGAGAGTCTCCACTTTGATTTATTTCAGGGAGAAAAAGAGAGTCCATCAGGAATCAGTTATTCTAATCATTATTAGATTTAGTCCAAACATGCTATTGCTGTTGGCAGTCAAGTGGTGCGGGCTATTTATTTGAAGGACCCTTGATAATCCATTTGTTTATTGATTTAGGTAAGCAGGTGTGTGTAACACTGTTTACTGGGAAGAGAAAGCGACTTTGTATTCAGTGAAATAGAAACACTCTATGGGTTAAAGGAGCCATATTAACATTTGAAAAAGAAAGATGTTGAAATAGAGTAACAAAATCAAGTGCCACCTGGTCAGTTCAGAAGAACTCCGAGAAATGGCGGCTTGAGAGCTGGAAGATGGCTCAGTGGTTCAAGCATTTGCCATCCAAGCAAGAGGTTGCCAGATGGGCATGCAGCTTGCCTGCATCTCCTGTCTTAGAAGGTAGAAATAGAGAATTCCTGGAGAAAGCCTGATAGTGCAGTAAGCCACATTGGCTAACTCTGGGTTTGACTGAGACCTTGCCTCACAAAAACAGAAAGACTGGACTTCACTTCTTAGCCTACACACACACACACACACACACACACTTAGGCACACACACTCAGGCACACACACACACACATGTTTGAACACCCACACATACATATCCACACATATTTGCACATTCATGAAACATGGACTACATACAGATTAAAAAGAAAGGAGGAGGAGAGGAGGAGGAGGAGTGGAGAGACCTCATAAAGTTCAGAAACAGGAAGACATAATACAAATGCCTGCAAGAGGTCGGTGTAGGGAGCTGACAAGGATGCTCATTCTTATGCTTGCTGCCCAGATACCTGCCTTCTTGTAAGAAGATGGGGATGAATCTGCAGGTGTGACTGAAGAGTGCTGCCCACACTCAGATAAGTGTGTGACGAGGAGGGAGGATGCTTGTCGAAAAGAAACAACTTGATATATAAACTCAGGCATTTTAGACGACGCAGTATTATTGATTGCATAGAAAAACACCTTGGCGCATAGAGAGCTACACATGGACAGAGCTGTCAGCTCCTTTCAGACATAAGAAAAATCTCTTACAAATGAATCTTTATGATGTTGATGGGTGGTCCCTACAGAGAACCTGGCCATCTTTTAGGAAGAAATTTTTTATAACTCCTCTCTCACCCTGCTTTACTTTGTAGCACTGCCGTCCAGATACTGAGGAGAGATATTCTTAGTTGCCATAGATGGTAGTAGGTGTAGGTATCATGTGCCATGTCAAGAATCATCATCACTTGCACCAAACCCCAAGGGAGCAAAGTCACCAGTGTTGTTCTTAGCCCTCCTGACAATGTTCTCTGACCCTTTCTCACTGAAGCGATTGCTCCTCAGGCTCAAGCAGTGCCTCTCAGGAGGGCTCTTCCAGTACAGCCTCACTTGGTCACCATTTAGCATCCAGGGTGTTCTATTTCTGGTCCAACCAGCCTCCTCCCCATGGTTACCCACTAAGCTCCTCACTCACATCCTTGTATCTGCTCTTGTTTCTGGTCTTTTATGAGCCCTGTATTATCCATCTCAGAGCAGTTCTCTTAAAACATATATGGCAGAGCTAAAGACAACTGGTATACCTCACAATTCTGTCTTCTTAGGTGTACTTATGTTTCCAGTAGACCTGTGTTGGGATGTCCATGGCATCATGGTAAGGAAAGGTTCCAAGGGTTAATGAACTGTACAATGGAGAAATGTCACTAGGTCCCTCCTCTGCATGACACAGCAGCACACATAGAAAACTAACCCTCACAGGATGGGGGAGAGTCTTACAAGACACAGAGTTGAGCAAACGAACAAGACACAAAAGAATTCATCGAGTAGTCCATTGACTTGAGTTGTGCATGTGTGCATGTGTGTGGGTGTGTGTGCATGTGTGTAGTGCACATGCATTCCTGTGTGTGTGAATTTATGCATATACACATGCATGTGGAAGTCAGAGGACAACCTTGGGTGTCATTCCTCAGGAGCTGTACACTTTGCTTATTGAGATAAAGCCTCTCATTACCCTGGAACTGACTGATTAGACCAGGGTGGCCAGCCAGTAAGCCTCAGGAATCAGCCTGGAAACAGCTTCCCAGCATTGGAATTTACAAGTGTGCACCACCATGCTTCACCTTTTAAAGGAAAAAAAAAATGTGAGTTCTGGGGATCAAACTGAGGTCCTCAGCTTGCAAGGGAAACATTTCAGCAATTGAGCTATATCCCCCGTGATTACCCACAGTTCTCAAGTAGGATGAATTAATTTAGAGGTGGAAGTCGAGAGGGTGGTTAATGTTAGGTGTTTGGGGAGCAGAGCGGCAACAGGAAGAAGCCTAGCAGAGGCCCCTTGGGGATGCTGGAGTGCTGGGGTTCTTGATGTGGCCAGAGCTGGAGAAGCAGGCTTATTTTAATAGATGTCCTGCTGACTTGAAGTTTCACTGAGCTCTGCTCTTATGATCCACAAGCTCTTCCGTCTTGTATGCCATCTTTCAATAAAATGTGTAACCTTTCAGATAATTGTACAAGGAAGACTGAAAATAGACGGAAATGAAAATTGTGAGAGTGTCTTTTTCAGCCACTCTGAGTAGAGTGTTCAGTGCTAATCTGGAGAGCTTTGTGTGTCCATTGTGTAGAATAAGTTGGTTTCAGTTAGTTTTCAGGACTGTTAAAGGAACTCTTTGCTGATATTCTACGCCAGGCTTGTCATACCACATGCTTTGTGTGGTATTTTTTAACGTAGACTTTGGGATTTGGTTTCTTAAGCCACGGATTTACTATATAGCTCAGTCTGCCCTAAAACTTACCATGTAGCTTGCCTCAAACTTGTGATTTTTCTACTTTAGGCTCCAGTGCTGGGATCACAGGAACGCTGCTACTATGTGGGCTTGGTAGAAGGACTCAAGGTTAACCAGCTTTCAGGTCTGAGAGCTACCAAGAGTGAAGGATAAGGCCAGCATCTGATATCTTAACCCAAGTATCACAGATGACATCAGAAGGTTTCAAAGCCATGCTCGAAACCTGTGCTCCTCCTTTGACTTGGAGCCAGACAAAGTGCACGGTGTCACCAGGGCTATGAAGCTCTGTTGATGGGGACTCTCTTGTTTCCCCATTTTGTTAGGATTCTGGACATGGCAGTCTCCAGAAAGCAGGCACAGCACACCTCAAGTCCTTTGCACAATCTTCTCCTGCTCCTGGAACACTATATTTTAAAGTATTTTTTAAGACTTCTGATATCTATCTATCTATCTATCTATCTATCTATCTATCTATCATATCTATCTCTATATCTCTATATCTCTATCTCTACACTGTACCTATATATCTATATCTATTTATCTATCTATATATGAACCTATATCTCTATCTCTATCTCTATCTCTATCTCTATCTCTATCTCTATCTCTATCTCTATCTCTATCTATCTCTATCTCTATCTCTATCTATCTATCTCTTCCCTCCATTGCCTTTCCAGAGCCCACCCCTCTCCCTACTGACTCCCTTATTCCCAATCTCTTCCTGCTCTACTTCCTCATTTTCTGTTCAGGTCCTATGTGTCCTGTCACAGGTCCTGTGTTCGGCCATGCCATATATCTTAAAGTGAAGATTAAGAGCACCCTCTCTTGCTTAGTCTCTTTGATTCTTGTCTTGTGTCCTATCTCATCAGATCTTTTCCTAACCACCTGCTTCGCCATCCTCTTCTGCCTTTTCTCTCCCTCGTCTGACTGCCCATGATACGTTACATCATTTGGTTACATTACGATGCATTTCGTCACTCACTTATGTATGTCTCTTCTCTCACTAGAACTTGAAGAGAAGCATTTGCCATGGGCTTACTTGGCTGTCTGTTCCATCTTTCTCCACTTCCTGGCATTGGTTTTTAAGGATAACCTCATTCCTTTGCAGCTTCCATGTCTTTTATTGCAGAGTTGCCTGACAGTGCCATGGGTATAAAAGTACCACATCCCTCTGTGGGAGTCGCCATTGCTCTTGCCCAAGGAATGAGGCCATTTGACAGCCTTGATGCCATCAGCCTGAGAGTCAGCTTGATGACCCAGAAGATGCCTCAGTTCTTGGAAATCTGATGAGTCTTCTTCCCATGGGTTCAATCAAAGTGAATTTGGCCTTGACGTTTCTTATTTCCAAACATGCTAAAAGGGAGTGGGGAGGTTGTTGCAGACCCCTGTTATCCAAGAAATCGTTTCACACCACTAGGAATCATTGAGCAGCAAGGAAATTCATTTGTGAGTCAAGCTGAAATGGACCCTTGATGGAAGGCTCCCAGCTTGTGAGCTGCTGACTGTGGTTACTGGGTAATTCCAGACTGAAGTGGAAGCTTAAGAGTTCTTTGGAAAGTCAGTTGTGTTGGATGGTGTTTTATTGGAGCAAACAAATGAAGGAACATTTACCTGAAGTGGCTCAGGTGACAGACTAGGGCAGACTCGTGAAGGAATGTTTACCTGAAGCAGTCACAGGAGAAAGGATTTCCTGCTAAAGCAAGTAGGTGAAAGGGCACGTGATGAAGGATTCTTTGCTAACAACACTCATGTATTGATCTGCCTTACATTGTGTAATTGAGCTGCATTCGTCAGGACTCCATAGAGAGACATGCCAGAAATCTTCTGGGGGTGTGCTGCAGTTTCTTGCCTCTTCCCAGACTCAGGCTGATTGGCAGAGTGATATCAGCTGAGACAGACACATGTGCTGAAGCAAGATGAGTGCTGAGACAAGACCCGTGGAGGACGCATGATGTTTGGAGGGTATAAATAGGACTGGACGGACAGTGGCTGAGGTTGAGCTAGGCTTGCTTATAGAGCTAGCTGTGCAATGCTTCTTGGTCTCGAATTGTCGCTGTTCTTCTCTTCGCTGACAGAGGCACAGCTGAGAACTTCTCCTGGCCCTCTTCTCGGTCCCTCTTGCTGACCCATACCAAGTCTGAGGCCTAGCTGTCTCTGATAGATTGTGCCACTGCTGCTGATTTGCTGTCCTGACTCTGCCGGCTGGAGTGGACTGCTGGTGTATCTGTGAAATGTTAGAGAGTAGATCGAGCTGCAGCTGCTGACCTGTGACCTGAACTGCTGATTTCCAGATAACACAGATGAGAGTTGCTCTGAAGAACCATTTCTAAACAGGTCTACTTCTTCTGCATTCTTTCTTTTCTACCACCTCTGGTGGGTGGTGGGCTAGCAGAGAGGTTTAAGGGTTTCGGAACCATCATTAAAAATAAAGTTTGAAAAATATTATGGTTACACCAGACAGTGTTTCTGTCTGTTCCAGAGACACAGTGGTTCAGATCTGGCTGTCAAGGTCCCAGAACCCCTACTCCATCCAATTCCTTACCATAGCATGTAATGGGTTATGCTTTAAGAGAGACAGAGAAAAAAAGAAAGTCAAGTCAAAAGTGAAATATGGGCACTGAAGAGATGGCCACCCAAGCTTTAGGGCCAGAGACCTAAATAAAAGTCAGGCAGCTCTAGTAGCCCACCTGGTACTAACTAGTCAGAACCAAGGTATCCAGGGCAAGCTGGCTAGCTAAAATAACCAGAGCCGGCAAGTGCTGGCTTTCAGGAAAGATCCTACCTCTGTAAATAAAATGGAGAGTAATCAAGGAAGAACCCCGCTGTCAACCTCAGGCATCCACTTGTACACACACATGTGCACCTGCACAAATATGCCTGCACATGTGTAAACATGCATCCACGTGTGCACATGTACACTGCATACACATATCCAGAGAGTTAACTATGTTCCCAGACAGTATTTCCTACCTTCTGACTGGATCAAGCAGTCAGGACTCTGTCCATTTGACAGGGCAGCTTGGGTAGGCAACAGATCTATCTCCTCCTCTGTGCATGGAGAATGTTTGTGTCTCCATCAGAAGTCACTTGTGGAGAATGGATTGGGTCAGACAGCTCATCACAATGCTAGAACTCTGTAGTTAAATCGGGGGTCATTGCTAACCCTTCTTGGATGGAAGCCCATTTGCATTGTGAACCACATGCAATGTGTTTGTGAGTAAAATGAGAATATTCCTGAGGAACCATCCCCCACCAGGCAGGCCCAGCTCTGCTGGGAAACATGGAGAAGAAAACAAGAGTGGCCGAGGCATCCGGTGGAGACTCCTTCACACAGAGAGCTGACATCCGGAGGCTGTGCTTTATTTTTAGCTCAAGGCAGGCAACATAAACTTGGCATACTGGCTATAAAATGTACAAGTCATATGGCCCAGGAGCGGGGGAAAAAATTCTCCTCTAGGTAAATCAATTTTTTTTTCCCCATCATTCATTCTGACTGCAGCCTAATTCAAGGCAAGTCAAGAAAACTCAGACACATGAAGGTTTCTTGTAGGTTGTTCAGTGATGTCTCCAATTTTCTTTCTTCTGAGAGCACATCTGTGTTCTTGTTTGGCAAAGTGATGTGAGCATGGTGGTTGTGCCTCCGTATACATGAGAAAGAGGCTCCATGTCACCTCTATGTCAGATTTCTGGTAATGGCCACCATGTTGCTTCCCCTGACTTAAAAATTGATGTATGATCTACAGGATGCTTCTAAGGACAAGACCCTTAGCTCCCCAACATGTATTCGAGCACACATGGCATCATGTGCATAAGTACACACAATGTCATGTGTGTGAGTACACATGATATGTGTGAGCACACAAGGCATCATGTACATAAGCACTCATGACATGTGTATGAGAATATGTGCACATGATATCATGTACATGAGCACACAAGTATCATGTGTGAGAGTACACATAACATATCTACAGGAGCATATAAGACATCATGTATGTAAGTACACATGACATCATGTATGTAATACACATGATATCATGTATGCATCATGTACATGATCACAAATGACATTTGCATGAGCACACATGACATTATGTGCATGAGCACACAAGGCATCATGTGCATGAGTACACATAACATCATGTATGTATCATGTGTGTGAGCATACTTGATGCCATGTGTGTGAGCACACATGACATCATACCCCTACATATGTTTACATTCTCTTTGGTCCTGGTCCAAGGAGTCAGTTAGAAGCTCCTCTGTCTCCCATGAAGCTGTCTGCTGTCCTCTCTTTCTATGAATGAGGACAGGTGTTTCTGTGAAATGTGAGATGTTCCCCCACAGGTGGATGAGTTTGAACACTTGGTACTTTGCTGTTTCAGAAGATTGTGGAGCAGCTGGAAGGTAAGATCTAGCTGACAGAAGGAGGTTACTGGAGGCAGATTGAAGGCCAAATCCACCTCTGATTTGTGACTAGATCTCTATCTCTTGATAGGATGCCAAGAAGTGATGCTGTGAGCTATACCTCTGTAGTGATACCTTCCTCTAACACAGTGACTTGAAGTCCCTGACTCTGTAGGCCAAAACAAACCCCTCCTACAAATTGGGTTGTCTCTGCTGGTCTTGTGGTAACAATGGTAACACAGCAGGGAGCCTGTCAGATCAAACTTCAACCAAATATACAGCTTGTGCTAGGACCTCAGTCTTTATAAGTTCACATTCTGGGATTAAATATTTCTATAGCCTATACCCCATTTCCTTTTGAATTTTCACTTAGTCTGTGGGGACATAGAGCCAAAAAAGTGTTTCTTAAGGATGAAATGGTTTTGTTTTCATGTTCCTCTCTGTCTCTCTCTGTCTCTCTGTCTCTCTGTCACTCTGTCTCCGCCTATGTCGCTGTCTCTGTTTCTCTTTCTCTCTCTGTGTGTGTGTTTGTGTCTGCATACATGTGTGGTATGTATGTGTGTATATGCATGCAAGTTTACATGCATCCCAAAGTTGACATCAGGAGTCATCCTTGATAACTCTTCTACACTCTCAGTGGAAGCCAGAGCTTGCCAATATGGCTAGTCTCATAAGTCAGCTTGCTCTGGGGGCTCTCCTGTATCTACTTCCCAAGGCTAGAACTACAGGCAGAATGCTACACCCAGTCTGCATATATATGGGTTCTGGAGAATCCAGACTCTGGTCCTCTGCTTTAACAGTGGAGCCATTTCCCCAGCTAGAAATGAATCTTAAAGTTGGCAGAGCACCCCAAGGTGCTGCTGCAGAGGACAAAGTCAGGCAAATGTGACCTCTCAGTCCCTCCACAGCAGGTGACAATGTAAGGCCCTTGTGCACTCTCCAGAGAGCTGGGAACTGAAGGGTAACTCTCTTTTCTTAAAGCGTCTGAGGTCCAGGGACTTGAGCATGCACTCAGGAGAACTGGAGGCAGGTAAATACGTTCAGGAGCCTCCACTTACCTCTGTGGATGAGCGGTGTGGGTAGCCTGCCTGGCATGGCTGTGTGTAGAGGAGGAACATGGCTCAGAGGCAGACTTGAGGTCTGAGAGTGCATTTCTGAGAAGAAGCTGTGCTTGCAAGATTGTGACAGCTTCTTCCCCCTCCTTCCCAGCAGAGAAAACAATTATTCTTCACATTAGTCTCCCTCGCTTCAGACCCTCATCCATCTCTATCCAAATGGCCAGAGATGAACAGTGTCCAAAGAGCTCCTTGAAAAGCCTCCATCAGCATAAACACGCCAACGCCAGGGTGGCTCCTCCACTCTCCGGGGTCAGGCCTTCCTAGCTAGAGGAATCTGCCCTGCCTCAGGCTGGAGCTGTGGCCTTGGCTCACTTGGCTTCTGTCACTATTTTGCATGAGACCTTCCCAGTCCCTCTTAGTCTGCTCTGGAGCCATTCATTGTCCCTCCAGGGTTTGCTAATGATGACCCTTTATTTCTCCCAGAAGCTTGGTCAGTCTCTCCAGAGTACTGCCTTTGACCTTTCACCATCTTTATGGTCCTGTCAATGGCTTTGAAGGAGAAAAGTACAATTTATTCAGCCCAAGACAGAGGGAGCCTGGAAAGCACAGAGTTGGTTTTCTAACCACATATTGTTTTTAATCCGTGTATCTTAGGAACACCAGGAATGAAGGCAAGGTGGGGGTGGGGTGAAGGTGGCAAGTTTCCATTGCCACCCACCCTTTGTGCCATGAGGCAAGATGCTGCCACCACCCAGGACTTGCAAGCATAAAGAGTCTGCCCCAAGCATCCTAGGATATGATTTTTTTTGTCATATCGCAATGAGAATTTTATTTTAACTATTTGAAGAGGCCTTGAGAAAATCCCATCTTTGAATTTCACTGAAATCAGCAAGTGCTATCATCGTTGGCCTTGAACTCATGTCTTGGAAGGTCAGGAACTACTATTTAAGGTTATTAAATTCTAGTGGCCACTATAACCCATGACTACCCACCAAATGAATGGTTTTTCACAACAGATATGAATTCTTCTTTGACACCTTCGAAGGCCACAGTGTAATGAGAACCAAGGGGCAGTCAGCATGCTGTTTGGTAGGTCAAGTTCCTTCTGGAGATGTTAGGGAAGGATCCAGGTCCCTTGAGGAGTTGACCTGTGGGTATAGCAAAGGAATGAAGAAAGAACAGATGGACAGACACACACACACACACACACACACACACACACACACACATACATATGAAAGCTGGGGTCATGTGGACGACACCCATTCTGATGGAGTGGCTTAGACAGCAGCTTCAGTGTGTTTATTATGGACAGCAGCAGGGAGCAGCTCTGCTCAGCAGGAGGTCTCTGTAGGCAGCAGTATCAGGCTGTAAGCTTCTAGGCTGTAAGGTCACCACGATTGCACATAGTGCCAACATTTACCCTGACCACCGTAAGGCTTTCCCATCCCTCTGAGCTTGACATACACACACGGAAGGCTTTGCCATTCCTATGCATCTGACACACTGGGTCTCGGACATGGCCATGCCTATGTCAATAGTACACAGTCTCTCAGGGTTTCCTCAGGTCCCCAGGAGCTTCCAGTAGTAGAAAGCATTCTTTGTCTTATGAGAACATCTAAAGCTCTTAATCTGTGTGTTGAGACCCTTTGATGGTCAAATAACTCTTTCACAGGGGTCACCTAAGACCATCTGCATGTCAGATACTTACATTATGTTTCATAACAGTAGCAAAATTACAGGTATGAAGTAGCAACAATAGTAATTTTATGGTTGGGGGGTCACTTCGACATGGGGAACTGTATTAAAGGATTGCAGCATTAGGAAGTCTGGGAATCACCAATCTAAAGAAAAAAAATCAGATGGCCTCTTCCTGTA
Source organism: Grammomys surdaster (assembly GCF_004785775.1). Classification (NCBI taxonomy): domain Eukaryota; kingdom Metazoa; phylum Chordata; class Mammalia; order Rodentia; family Muridae; genus Grammomys; species Grammomys surdaster. The sequence continues at coordinate 17,504,174 of NW_021604568.1, read as the reverse complement.
TTTATTTATATAAAGTCATATGAGCAGGTGAAACCTGGCACTGTGGCAGCCATCTTGTGAACAAGAACAAACGTGAGATTCAAAGCTAATCCAGCAAGGATGAGAAGCAGGATTATGAAAACCCTGGGACTCCTTATGGCAGAATTTTAAAAACTTGTACCTTTTTGCACATGAGTATATGTGTGTGTGTGTGTGTGTGTGTGTGTGTGTGTATAGGTGAGAGTGTAACTTGCAGGAGTTGGCCTATCTTTCTGTTTTGTGTGTCCTGGGGATCGAACTCAAGGAGATAGGCTTGGTAGAACCATCCTTATCCACTGACACATTTCAGTAGCCCACGAATTTCTTCGGTGCTGGTGTTAAGTAAACTCTAAATTTCTTACGATTATTCTTCTGTTGCTCAGGATGTCCAACATCGACAGCTAAATGCACCTTAAATGATAAAACAGAACGGAGGCAAGGGATAGACAGCTGTAGTTTAGGTGCAATGCCAGAAGTATCTGAGGACCCACCAGCCCTTCACAGTGAGGAGATGCCCATCTGAAGCCACATGAGCTGCTTCACTGTTGTGTAACTCTGTGTCAGGAGCAGGGGCATGCAGGAGAGGCAGCAAGATCAACGACCACAGGAAAACAGAACAAAACACAAAAAAACAGTAACCTTACTGTCTTAGTCAGGGTTTCTATTCCTGCACAAAGCTTCATGACCAAGAAGCAAGTTGGGGAGGAAAGGGTTTATTCAGCTTATACTTCCACATTGCTGTTCATCACCAAAGAAAGTCAGGACTGCAACTCACGAACAGGGCAGGAAGCAGGAGCTGATGCAGAGGCTATGGAGGGATGTTACTTACTGGCTTGCTTCTCCTGGCTTGCCCAGATTGCTTTCTTATAGAACCCAAGACCACCAGCCCAGCGATGGCACCAAGCACAATGGACTAGGCACTCCCACCCTTGATCACTAATTGAGAAAATGCCTCCCAACTGGATCTCATGGAGGCATTTTCTCAACTGAAGCTCCTTTCTCTGTGATAACTTCAGCTTGTGTCAAGTTGACACACAAAACCAGCCAGTACACTTACCCACCTGGTTCATGTAGCAAGCAGAACACTATCAAAAGCTGTGACTCCTGAATGGGATGGAAGGTAGGTATGTTGTAAATGACATAAAAGGTCTTGAGACCCTTTATTTATACAAGGTCAGAACTCAGCAGTCTTGAACATGTAACATGTGCCTCTCCTCAGCAAAGGTCTACACCCATTCTCAGGAGCGTCTTTCTCTTTAAAAATAAATTACTTTTGTTTCTGTTATTAACTTAGGCACCCCTGGTACAATCTTTGGAGACCCAAGAACCTGGAAACTTAAGGTGGCGCCAAATGACTCCGATCTGTGCATATAACAACAGCGGGCCTGCACTTCACATCCCCAGCTTTGTGTCAGCCTGAAAATGGTCTTAATCATCTTTATAATCCACAGACTCACGTCTCTTTAAGAAGAATTGATTGAATCCTGTCACAGTGATTTGGATTCAGTTGCTCTCATTGGAGTGCTGGGGCATGTTGCTCAGATGTGCCGTCCCTCCTCTTAGAGATACACGCTCTCCCCTTTGCACCAAGCTTACTTCACACTAGTTACACCACAGGTCTGAGGAGCTTTGCAAAGTGGAGGGGGGCTCCTTGACTCCCCGTACTGCTGCCATCAGCCACATGATTAATTATTCCTCTGTGTGACTTTAGCTGTTCTAAAGAAAATCCCAGGCAAACAGAAACATACCTATTTTTCTTCTAGAACTGTTGGTTTGAATTCCCTCACTCACATCAGACTTAATTATGCAATACCTTAGAAATACCAGACATCTGCCATTTCTGAGGGTATTTGAAAGGCAAAGATTGCAACGCCTCGTGTGGTCTCAGGAACAGGAGGGATCTTCTCTGGGCTCATAGTGGGAGGTACAGAAGATAAAAAAGGGGGTGGGGGCACCTCTGTGTAGAGGATAGAGAATTCAAAGTATGTCAAATGGCGGAAGGTAAGATCTTGGCTCACTTCACAATCTAGACTTCAGGGACTATGCTCATTTTCACTTAAATAAATCTTCAAGAAGTCACTTCCCAATGGGACGTGGTTAAAGGATGCCCGTAGCTCTGATCAGCTCTCTGACTTTTAATCTGGATGGCTACTAATTTGTCTGACAACTCCCCTACCAGCCTCACTGCCCTCCTGTTCTCTGAGTCAGCACACTGGCTCTTGGCAGAGCCTACATCATACAGAGCTGTCACCAGGATCAAACAGCAGGCCCTCAGGGCTCATGCTCACCAGTAAAGCAATAAGCACTTGTTGGAGTGTTAGCAAGGTTCCGTGCAGCACCAGTAAATTAATTTTAGAGATGTATCTAGGTCAGTGTATCTGCACCCCGCATACAAACACATCAGCCAGTTACCTGTGTTTGCACATTTGTAAAAGGTTAAAGCCTTGCTTGGTAGTGACTTACCCTTTGTCTGAGTCCCAGATGGAAAAATAGTTACATTCTGCTTCATAGTATTAACTGCAAGAAACCCCCACCCCGACCCCCACATTGCTTCTGAGAGCTGGGTATCACAAACACAGTTAATACTAGTTTTAGAAGCCAGAGTTAAAAAGGCATTAGCAGTCTTGTCCCCGAAGCCCCGTGTAACTAGCAGTTCTGATGACCAATAATCCATGAATTTTCTGCATCTGCTTTTCGATTCTGAGAAAAGAATGTATTTCACAAGGTTCTCTTAGAGGTTGAAACAATACAGTGAGACAGTTAAACAATGTTATCCAGACAGCTGAAGTTAAGCCTCACTGAGAAATAAAGTAAGAACCCAGGATTTATTATGAAGTGCAATTTCTCTGTTAGGAAGGAAGGTGGCAACTCGAAACACCTCCTTCACTCTCTATCAGTATGCTGTGGGGCTGCCTGGGTGCCAATGAGAGGTCCAAAGTACAGACTAAGACCTTGTGAATGTGGCAGTGTCTTTAGGAGGATCCCAGTCTGGTGAAGCTGAAGTGAACTGACAGGTTTCACTCAGCTGATGAGAGCTGTGTTTATGGATATGGGAGGCCAAGCCAGACAAGCACAATACCAGGCACAGACCCAGGCAGACGGAGCCACCTACACCCAGAAACCTAAATGGAGATAAGCCAGGCCTGGTGACATATACCAGTAATCCTAGAGCTGGGAATATCAGACAGGAAGATCTATGCTGCTCAATGGCCAGCTAGCCTAGCCTACTTGTCGAACTCCAGTGAGAAGCCAATATGACTCTGTCTGTAAAAAATATGGTGGAAGGTGACAGAGGAGGACACCCAAAGTTGGCCTCTAGCATTCACATACATGAGCATGCATGGTGGGTGAGGGAAGCTGACTAGTCCCAGGAACACGCTGTACATGAGAACGGCTGTGTGTCACTTTCTGGCATTGTGGAATCTGCCTAAAGAATAGGCACTCAGATAGTGTTTGTGTTATCTTGCCAAGATTCCAGAAGACAACCAGTATGTCTCCCAGTAGCCTGTGGTACGATTTGATGTGGTGCAAATGTGTCTTGAGGCACCCAGGATACGATGGGATTTGCTCCTCCAAAGCAGAGAGATGAGATAAGCCAACTGAACCAGCTGTGCTTAATGTGATGTAGGCCGAGTAGTAAAGCAGACAGTTGGTCTCTGCAACAGCTCCATCCCTGGTGAGCCTCTGCACTGCACTGAGCCCTGAGTCTAGAGATGCATAAGTCCCTGCCAAGCAGGGTAAGGACAGTATGACCACATCCCGTTAATGTGGAACTTGTAATTGCCAGAGTCGCTTTGTATTCTATTGTTTGCCCTTTGTGGCTCAATGATCTAACATGATTGGATCTCAGGTTACTGATGATAACCACTGTGATGAAGTAGGCTGGGCATCTGGATATCTTAGGGTTGCTTGGAGCTGAGGAATTGAGCTTATTCCCTTGTTATCGGGGAACCAGGACTAGTGAAAAAGACTAAAAACGGCCCCCACAGACTCTATGTTTGAATGTTTGATCCCCAGTTGGTGGAACTCCTTGGGAAGGATGAGAATGTTTGGTTTATTAAAAGAGGTGTGTCAATTGGGTGAGCTTGAAGGTTTCGAAAGCAGATGCCATTCTCAATTCGTGTTCTCTCCCTCCCTCCTTCAAGTGGGTATTTATCCAGTAAAATGCAGGCAATAGCGAGGTATAGTGGCTCAGGCCTATAAGCTCAGGACTCAGGAAGTGGAAACAGGAAGATCAGGAGTTCAAGGCCAGCCTGAGTTCTGTGAGACCCTGTGTCAAAAAAAAAAAAAAAAGAACACATTAAGATATAAAGCACAGGCATTAATACTGTTCTTGTTACCCAAGTCAACCTTCTAGGCCCTGCCCACCAAGGCCAAACACCACCTTGCAGGCAACAATCTTGTGGGACCTGGAGAATCTACCCTGTGATATGTAAGAGGTGCAGAGTATCTGGTTCTGAGTTTCAGTCATAGACCCTCCATCCTGAGTTGCTCCTAACAGGGGTTCCCCAGTTGGAACCCCCATCCTCTGCCCTCCACTATCATCTTAGAACTTGTCAAACATGAAAATTCTTACTGACTTACTAGAGCAAAAACTACAAGAGGGCCCAGGCTTTGCTGCAACAACCCCCGCTCTATTTTACTCTGATAGATGACATAGTTCAAGAACCACTGTTTTAAGAAAAATAAAAGGCCCATTTTCCCCACTTACTTGGAAATGAAACAGTAAGTTTTTAAGTGGTTAGACTTCTGGAATATTTTCTGAGATTCTTCTATATTCAGGAAAAGGAAATGGGGGAGGGGACCACCTCACTTTCATGTGACTGACTTATGTAAAGTCACTTTGATTGGAGAGTAGAACAATGAGATCAGACCTGGTCATTAGCTAAGAAAGGCTGTGACTGTAACCTTAGCATGTTGAATAGTCACTGTCTGAAGGCAAAGTTACCTGATGATGTCACCTTTTTAATGAAAGCCAGCATCTAATCACGCTGTGACATAATAGCTAGCTCTTGAACGTTTCTGTTTGTGTAATGCAATTTGACTTTAACTTGGTGACAGAGTCCACGGGATGAAAAGAATGTCTTGCATTTCATTTCAAATGTATCTTCCTTCATTCTTATATGTAAATATATGAAAAGACACCATTTTGTTGGATACAATAAAAGAGCATTAGATGTATTTATAAATACGGGGTTTTATTTAATTTTAAAATCTATCCTTTATTAAGAGAAACATGGAATTTGAAGGTAAACAGGCTTTTACATGGAAGAAGTTAAAGCCCATCATGTGCACACAGACGCCCAAGAGGAAGTGAGCTGTGTGATATAACACACGCCATTCGATAATCTCATATTGGTTTATAAAGCCCAAAGAACACAGTTAAAATGAAGGAGGATTGAAGCCACATGATGGATAGCATTTAAATCTCTTCCACTTGATTAAAAATTCCTAGTTCCTCTTCAGTGAATTGTTCGGAGTTTTTGAGCAGCCTCTGCCCTGATTAAAACAAATTAGCATCAAAGATCCCCTGTTGAATGAGAAGTCATTAATTGAGAAACAAGCAATGCTCCTTAATTACCTTTAGAACAGAGATAGAACAAATATTCGGAGGTTCCAGAGGGGCCGCCTGCCCTGCACCACAGGCTCCTTCCACGGAGCTGCTGGAATAAAACTCAAGCTGCAAACACTGCTGGGGACCATCCGTGCAGGCTTCAGTAAACATTGGAGATTGTTTATCCAAGGAAGGGATCTACTGAGATTCTACCAACAGAAGCAAGCGAGAGGAGCATTTTTGCTTTCGTTACTTTGGTGGATGCTTTTAAAAGTGTCTTGCCTATGTCCCCATCAATGGAGAAATCATGGAAGCTCTTGTTTCGGACACAAATGCTAATGTTTAATTTTTGTAAAAGATTTCACTTATGAAACTCCCAGTGAGATTCGAGAAGCTTCCAAACAGGTGAGAAAAATTATTTCTAGTTGGACATAAAATGTTGAACTTCAAAAAAAAAATCCATCTTCAGATGAAAATGTGTGTGTAGATATAGATAGATAGATAGATAGATAGATAGATAGATAGGGATAGATAGGTAGATAGGGTCTCACTCTGTAGGATTTTGGGGTTTGTTTATTTATTTTATTTTGTGACAGGGTCTTACTAAGCAGCCTGGGTTGGCCAGGAACTCACTATAGGCTAGCCTAGAACTCATGATGATCCTCCTGCCTAAGTTCTCTGAGAGATGGTGTTCTGAGTAAATTATGACAGGGCACCTTGTCATGCAGTCCTTCACAGCAGCCCTCACAGTGAGGTGGAAGGCGCCCTCCCCCCCAGAAGCTGAATAGTATGTGTAGGATCAGCACTGGAAAAGCACCCTGCTAAAATGCTGTGTCTGTGTCTGTGTAGCCAATACTGCAGGCTCCAAAGGCCCTAGAACCCCATCCTGCACATGCTCCCTGGCAGGAAAAAAAATCATACAGTGGTGGTGGTGGCGAGGAGGGGTCTGATGAAGGACAAAATCCCACATAAGGCTAGCATCCAGATCTATACTAATGTGGTCAAGGCCCAATGTGAAAATTTTTATTTAATTTCAGTGGATAAAGAGAGAATGTTTTCCCAGTTGAATTAATCTTTATACCAAAGACCGCAGATCTCAAACTTTACAGACATTAATTGCTATCTACATCGTGATGGTAAAGTTGACATGGCTACAATCTTCTCAAATAGTGTCTTAGAGCCTACATCAAAACCTTTTTCAAGACTCTATCAAGAGTAATTTGTTTCAAAAAAAAAATGTTACAGTGAATTGTACGGACAATGTGTTGGGACTATAATCATGGCTGAAATATTTTGTAACACTAGAAAAATTGGATTTTTTTTGTTATTGTTCCAGGTAGTTCCAATAAAGGTATAACATGAGCCTTGAGATATTCTTCAGGATAAAATAATCCTCAGCTCAGAATGTGCAAAACCAAAGTGATTCAGTAACAGATTTCTACCCAAGAGCTGCCTCATAACCATATTCTAGACACTGCTCAGAACAGGAAAGCCAAGACATTGTATCATCTGCATAAACAGACAGAGCAGAAATCCTTGGGCATCGTTACAGACTCCTACAGCCTCACCATGAGCAACCCGATGAGTGGTTAGCTCTTAGAAAAAAGCCCATTCCTTGCCGGGTCATGGCAAGAGTTGTTCTTTTCTCAAGCACAGGAAGGTCAGATTGGAGCTGTCTCTTGAGAAATCAGCAAAGAGTGGACACCGGAGTTTCAGAGGTCCCTGCAAATGGATGTTGGGGAGGTTTCTGTTATCCTCCAGCTAGTGAGCAAGCTTAGGTTGAACCTGGAGTTCTGACGCCCAGATCTTGACAAGGCACGCATCCTGTTTTCCATTATGCATTTGCATTTTGAGATAATTCATTTCGAGTTGAGATCAAATTGTTTTAGGCAGAGCTAGTAGTGTCTTTATTGGTGTCCTTCCAGTTGGCCTTCCCTTTTAAGTGCCATCGTATTTCAAAGAAGCCAGCCTCGTCATGAGGGAGCAAAGCTGCAGGAGCCCATTTTATGTTATTTATTTGTTCTTAAAGCACTGATTGATAGGGGTGTGAGCATGAGGTCTGCAGTCGGAGGAACAAACCGCATAGTGGATGGAGGGTCACGTGATCTGTGCCAATGGGAAAGAAACACCAGCACTTCTTAGCGTTTGCTAGAAAAACCACCGTTTAAAGTTAAAGAAGGTAATCTTTAGTTACCAAACGTGTGATGGATACCTGGAGATCTTGAGAAGCACAAGTCTGGGTCACCAGGGGTGCATTCCAATGATATCAACTGCGTGTTCCTTATTTAGCTTCTCTGTGAACTCTGTGAACACACACACACACACACACACAGAGAGAGAGAGAGAGAGAGAGAGAGAGAGAGAGAGAGAGAGAGAGAGAGAGAGCGCTTGGAGGAAGCAGAAATCAGTGCTCATGATCTGGTGAGTTTAATTTTTGCACCCTTCCATGGTAATAGAAGATGAGTAGCCATGGGCTCCTCTGATGACATCAATGACAGTAACAAAGAAGCCACAAACTGAAGCAGGAAGGCATGTTTTTCTTCTTTTAAATACGTAAGGACATTTTCATCCAAACTATATTCCCTCTCATGTCCTCTTGTTCCTTCTTAGGTAAGCATTCTTATCATAATTCATACAGAAATAGCTTAGACAACCGACCCGAGGCATTAAAAAAAATGAGAGCTTGTCATTTGACTTCATAGAAAAATTTGATTGTGTCCAAATTTTAAGGTAACTTAGCACATCACCAGAATGTACATGATCTAAGATGCCTTTGAGCACCGGGGGCTCTAGAAAGCCAGGAAATCAATTGCTACCAGAATTTATTTTCACTAGTATTCTTTCTCTGATGGGTTTCCTAGAGCAGGCTCTCTACTCACCCCATGCAGCTAGTTCAAAGCAGCCTGTGTTTAAACAACCGCCTTGGCTCAGCAAAAAGCACCAGGTCTGCCAAAAGCAGCAGGAGTGTGAAGCCCGCTGGTGAGCAGAGGATGCTCTTCCCCTGGCTCTCAGAACTGACCCCAGCATATGAATGGGGAGAATTACCTCCTCAATGAAAGGTCTGATCTGGGGAAGCAGGAGGTGAGGATAAAAAGGGGCAGAGAGCTTAGAGCTTATAGACAAGTATCCAAAATGACACCGAAGCTCCACAACTAGAAGGTGCAGTAGCCAAGTGTGTGTTCAAAGCTACGGGTGGGGCTGAGTCCCCAGGAAGCACATTTCTAGGGGGTCTCCTTAAACTCAGTTTTGAGACAAATGCCCCAAATCTGCATGCTGCCATAAAAATCCACTGTTAGAAAGCTGAAGAGAGCGAGCAGGGTTGGGCCGCAGAAGAGGTGCCTCTCCCAAGCTCCTCTCTGTTCTAAAGCTCCTGGAGATGGCCACTAGGCTAGGCCCCTCTCTTTGGATTAGGCAGACATTTTGGTCTGTCCCAACACCTCTTCTGGGTTGCTCTTTGGAATACAGGACAGAAAACAACCTTGGGAGGAGGGAGGAGGGAGGAGGGAGGAGAGAGGAGGGAGGAGGGAGGAGGGAAGGGGAGGAGGGAGGAGAGAAGAGGGAAGAGGAAAGAGGAAAGAGGGAAAAGGAAGAAATCTTCTGACTGAGCAAGGCAGAGGCAAGCTCTCAGAGACTAGTCTGGATCCTGGCCAAAGGCCTGATGTAGACCCTGGGGTAAAGAAAGGACTTTTCAGGTATTTGATCTTTGTGTGTGTACACAAGCATTTGCTTGTGAGTGTATGTATTTGAGCATATGTGTGTGCACTTGTGTGTTTGTGTGTGCACACCTGTGCAGGTGCCTGTGCATATTTGTGTGTATGCAGGTACATGTACACACCTGTGCATTTGTGTGGAAGCCAGAGGTCAGCCTCAGGTGTTCAGGATTGTCTACCTTAAAAATACATTGATTGATTGACTGTTTGATTGATTGGCCATGATGCTGAGTGTGGAGATCAGAGAGCAACTCATGGGGAGCTATGGCCACAGATAGTTCTCTTCTTCACCATGTGTGTCCCGGGGATCAACTTCAGGCTTTGAGGCTTGTTGGCAAGTGTCCTTATCCACTGAGGTGTCTTGACAAACTAACACTCTCCCCCTGTCTTTTTGAGACAAGTTCTCTTATCAGTAACAATTAGACTCTGGTGACTGGGCAGTGAGTTCCAGATCTCTAAGGGATCTGTCTTTCAGAGACCCCACTATTAGGATTACAGGTGTGTGTCACTTTGCTGAGGTCGTGCCCATGAATGCAGGTGCCCACAGAAGCTGGAAAACTATCCTGAAGCTGGAGTTACAGGCAGCTGTGAGCTGTCTGACGTAGACTGGGAACTAAACTCAGATCTTCAATCAATCATCAATCAAGTGCACACTCCTAACTGCTGAGCCGTCTCAATTGCACACACACACACACACACACACACCACTTCTTATACGGCTCAGGTCCTTCGGCACAGCAAGCACTTTATGAACTGAGCATCTCTTCAGCCCCACAGGTGTTTGATCCTTCTACATAGCTGGAGGGAAGCAGGGCTTCAGGCACTGAAAAAAGCTTGGGCCCAAATGGCCACAGATGACTAATCTCAAAGCTTGCCAGAGAATGTGAGGGCTTTGTCCAATCTGTCCCAGGTGCTGGGGGACTGAGGTGGTGGCAGAGGTCAAGGGAAGGGGGGGATGGGAAGAAGAGGGTCCCCAGTTCAAATTCAGCCAAAGCAACTTAGTGAGCCCCAAGACCTGGGATACACATAGAGCTCAGTATAAAGCACTTGCCTTAGCATGAACAAGGCCCCAGTCCCAGGAAATGATAACACAAACCACACACCCATGGCTGCAGACCCTCACCGAGGACTGCAGTCCTGGCTGCTCAGTGTCTTGTGAGCAACCTCCCATTCTAAGAAAAAAGCTGTTCAGCACATGATTCAGAGAGCACTTGGGGAAAGATCAGTGAGGCTCTGAAGTGGGGGGGGGGGGAGGGAGGAGGATGATGTGGATTGAATGTGAACATCAATAACACAGATTTCATAATCACCTTCCTTGAAGAGGGGCTTTCCCAGGTTCTGAGCAGTGCTCTGTGCTGCATGATCTTGGGAAGGTCAACATGATAATAGCAACAACAACAACAACAACAGCAGCAGCAGCAACAACAACAACAGGAGTGACGATCAGCAAAGTAGTGCTAACCTGTGAACTCAACACTCAGGAGGCCGGAGAATTGCAGGGTTGAAGCCAGCCTGGGTTATAAGGAAGACTTTGGAAAAACAAAACAAACCTCCCAACGTCCAATACATAAAACCCTGTATTTGGTGATGGAACGTGGAGAAGCCAATTTCTTTTTATCTTAACAGTTGAAGTTCTGGTTAGTAGCAGATCATATTCTGGACCATATGCTTTAAAGGCAGATTTAAAATTTTACACAATCAACTTTTAACACAGGCCTGCATGCCTGCATGTGTATAGACATGTAGTTACAGTCATATTTCTTAAGAATTTGGGTAGAATGAAGTGTTAACTGTGTACCACTAGAAACCACTGCTGAGCACCCAGCCGACCTGAATTCCTTGAAAAATTATGCAAAGCATTTGGAATTAGAGAGATGAATTATTTAAAGAACTCTGTGGAACTGCAGATGCAGGCAGCACAGCCCAGGGCAGGCTGTCCCTCTGCATGACTAAGAGTTTCTGGGCAGCTCACTGAGCAGGCAGGCCACCCTGCTCTTGAGTCTGAAGATGGGAGTCTGCCCTCACTGGAGACACTATGATCAGTTAGGTCCTGAGCTCAGTCTTGGGAAGCAGCAAGTGGGTTTTGCAAGAGACAGTGTACCCAGGTGGCCTCTGATGAATTCTCACTTACTGAAGCTTTTTAACATAAAATCCTCTTCAGTAGCTCTATAGGTGCTGAGAAAAAGCCCTTAGAATGATGCAGGGGCTTCTGTCCCTTCTGCCCCGTCTGTGGGTGAGCACTGTCCCTGTCCCTCCTTGCTCTGTTTGTGGGTGAGCATTGTCACTCTGACTCAGTTTAGATGTCAATGAGGAGTCCTCTGAGAAAGGCTCTACTAAGCCACAGGGTTAGAACCAGAGTTCTGTTGCTCCAAGTGTCAGGCTGGGTTAGAAATCTCCAAATTCCAGAAGCACAGGATGTCCTTTTGATCAAATATACTTGACTTAAAAAATCATAAAATTAATAGATAAATATGTCATGTTGGAGGAAGGAGCCGGCCGGGCCGCCCCACGATTAGCCCAGCCATCTCTGAGGATGCCAGCAGCTCTGCAGTGGCAAGTGTTCCTCCTTTACTTTAGGGGCCCTCAAAACTTCCCCAGCAGCACACATCCCATGGCAGATACTCTCTAAATTATCCCATGGCAGGGGCAATGGCCGGTACCTAGGCACCCGGCTCATTAATGCCCAGTGAAGACGAGATGCTAGAGAGTACGGCAAGGATCGACTGTACAGATGTTCTTCTGATGAATGTTTCCTATTGAATACAACAGGACAGACAGAGCAGGGAGGTGGCTCACTGGGTCAAGTGTTTGCTGCCATGCAAGCTTGAGGACCCATGTTCAACCGTCCAGAGTCCACTGGGGAGACAGACAGGAAGATCCCTGGAGCCCACCAGCTAATCTAGCTAAACCAGCAGCCTCCAGGCTCAGCGAGAGATCTCATCTCACAAATCAAATTGGATCAAATGAAGATTGAGGAAGGTACCTGAAGTCAGCTTCTGGCTCTACACATTCATGTGCATGCACGCACACATGCACACATGCAGGCAGGCCCCCACACACATGTGCATGCACACACACACTTACACATACACAATACTCTCACATACACTCTCACACTCATGCACACTTACATGCATGTATACACTCTCGCATGCACAGGCATACACACATACATGTGCACATACACACACTCTACTCTCACACATGTGCACACACTCTCACACTCACACATACACACGCACACACACACACTCTCACACGCACGCACACTAACAATACACTACAGTTTAGTTCACTTTTCTATGCTTATCACTAACTTAGCTTTTTACTCCTTCAAAGCAATTCTGAGCACCTTAACTCTCTTTAAAATATACCAGACCAACTCATGAACACGAGCACACCATGCTTTCACCAGGACTTTTCTTGTTGCCCAAATAATGTTCCCAAATTAATTTTAAAACTCCATTCCAGTAACTGAGAGTGCTCATACTTGGCAGGGTGAGATCTTACATGCTGAGGATACCTTCCCAAGTCATTCTATGCTGAAGTGTTCAGAATTCCAATAAAAAGGTTTTCAAGAGAACCAGTCATTTGAACTTCTAATTTCTCTGAGAAAAATCTGCATTTAGGATGTGCAGTGGGAGGAAGACACAGAGAATGAGGTCTTTTTGGTTCACTTCACCCGGGGGTGAAGAATTTTATTTCCAGTAAAAAGCTTTATAAGCTGAGAATATATTGCATAATTGGCCACAGAGTTAACAGTAGAGTGTGACATTGCATTAATTCCATAATTATTTAAAATTCAAAATTTGTAAAGTTTTGAGAACCTGGGGGATTCATAGTGAATGAGCCTGAAAAGCCCCTCTACCAGTCTGGTCTACCTTCATTGTTGGCAATTAAACAAACTGTGCAACTACCTTATTTTCAAATAACTATTTCTTTACAAGGACCAGTGCTGCCAATTTCATGGGGAAAAAAATCAACATGTGAAGTGTCCAAAAGAAGCTGATCAAATTACTTGATTGTTTTTGGGAGACATTCACAAATTCAGCTCAATTAGTTTTCTGAGAGAAAATGTCCTGGGAAGTACCCACAACCACTGCCCCCTCCCCAACCCAAACCCCACAGGCTGTAGAGAAAATTACTAAAACTATTCTACAAATTCATCTGATCTTGAGTGCATGGAAAATAGAATAGAAGTATCATGCCAACGTAAGGAATATAAGCTATATCCAAAAGGCTAGTTATCAAAATAAGACAGTCATGGTTAGATGCAACCTAACTATGCTTTATAAGATGCAACTACATAGTCTGTGGTCATTTCTCTTACATATTACACTCTATCTTCATCAAATTAAGCTATGTATACATGGCATTTGAAATAAATATTCAATATTGCAATAGGGTCATATTCTGCGACTGTACAACCATGGCATGCAGTAACTAGGCATTGACTGTAAGGTGTTGTTACCTTCCTGAATTCCAAAGAACATGAGAAGTATGTATACTGTACTTAACACTGATTAGATGGAATGACTTTCATGTTAAACGGAACTACAGAGAATGCAGCAGCTTCAGGAATCTTGTTCGTTGTTCTTGTATCTCCAGTAGTCACCTTGAGTCAGCCACGGCCACTCCAGACTGAGTGAGCTTCAGTGAGATCACTGCTGTTGATGTTAGCTCTCACCGTTCCATGTGAGAGCTACAGCTTTTGTTTTTCCTTTCTGCTCTGATCCAGGGCTTTGTGCCATTAGGGATGTTTCAGCTGTGACCAGCAATGAATTTGTCTTTAGAGTATAGACTCCTTACAGCACCTGGAGACTGTGCTGGAGATGGGGATCTTGCTGAGGCTTGCCGGACCTGTTCTTGTTTGCTTGCATTCTACAAGAAGAAGTTGGTAGCAGGGTACTTGGAAAGTGCTACCTTTTAAAATACATTTCGTAACACTTGTAAATAAGGAGTGGCAAACAGAAGACAGCTGGAAGAAAATGACACATTGTTGTGAAGACTCATAGGAACAACTCGGGCTGGCATGGTGACCCAGGGCACCAAAGCATCAAGGCGTAGACTAGAAGCTCTGCTTCCAAATGGCAGGTTTGGCTCTTCAGGTTATCGAACTGGAGGTTGCTTGTGACAGGAGGGGACACTGATTGCCACACAGTCTCTTCCATGCCTGTCATTTCGGGAGTGTCCCCCATGCTCAGAATTCTGACAAACTTCCTGACTGCCTGCTCTATGTTCCCGTTAGCTGAAAACTGTTACATTCTCAAATTGACTCTGGCGACCATGTGGTCACATGGAGACTTTAAACACGTGACCTACAGCCTTGCTTCCATGTTTATAAGGAGACAAAATGGCCATCACAGCTGCCAGGACTTGTTCTTTTCCTACTCTGATGCCAATGACCTAAGTTTGCTAACAAGGCAAAAAACTGTACATTTCTCACCGTTCAAGCATTTATAAAATGTCTTTCTTTAAAGTCTTGGGATATAAACAGTTGATTTATATGAATTACATATTTCCATCTGCATTAAGAAACAATATACATCTTTTTCCATACTAAGCTATGTTAGCTCTCAGCCTAAGAGAGCCATAAAAATTGACTTTTTCATTTGTGAGCCCTCAATACTGTTACTTAAAAAAAAACAACAAAAACAAACAAACAGACAAAAAACCAACCTCACTGGCAGTCTCTGGCCTCTTGGGACATTGTCCACTTAGAGGGAACTGTACCTGGCCCTGGATCATGGACATTATCCTCTGTGAGACCCAAGGCCACAGAACAGCTTTAACGGAAGCCATCTGTGCAGTAAATCGGCACACAGTACAGAGCTGGTTCCCATTCTCAGACACAAGTTCCTTGACGTGTGGAGAGGTGCTTCCGATTGCGGACTCCAGAAGTCTTGTCTTTATTATCAGAAGGCTTCTGCTGTGAGATGTCTATCAGGGCACTGGCAATAGCAAGGCCTGGAAAGAAAGAAGAAAGGTATTTAGATGATCACAGACATAACCTAGGTGGATGGAAGCGGCTCTGGGTGATGCTAGCACACCCAGCATGAAATGCTTAGGTCCTTACTGATGATCTACCAGTGAACAACACACAGAAGAAGAACAAGAAGCTGAGTAAAACACTAGGCAACCCAGTCAGAGCCTGGGAAACATGACAGCCGGCTGTGCACACTACTTCTCGCCTCATGTCTGTGTTTGAACACAGGTTTGTTCCAGATGGAATGGGAAGCTCCAAGGTTGCTATTTCGGTTTCGCTTCTATAAACAAAACTCATTAGATGCACCTTTTAAAGGAAGCTTAGATCACAGTTACGTTTCTGGAAAAACTGAACATTAATGCAAGGTTATCACTTGAGGTCTGTGGCTTTCCATCCATGCATAGCACCTAGCTGCCACATTGCTATGCAGATTGCTTTCCTGTCCCAAGTTCTGCTGTGCAGGACTAAGTTATCTTTCTCCCTCCCTGGCAAGGACTGGACGCTGTTCCTGTAGAGTCCTATAATTCTTTTTTTTTTTTTTTTTTGGTTTTTCGAGACAGGGTTTCTCTGTGTATCTCTGGCTGTCCTGGAACCCACTCTGTAGACCAGGCTGGCCTCGAACTCAGAAATCCACCTGCCTCTGCCTCCCAAGTGCTGTGATTAAAGGTGTCTGCCACCGCCGCCCAGCCCTATAATTCTTGAGTAAAGTAAAAGTAACTCTAAAATTCCCATCTTTGCCAAAGAGCTGGACTGCTTAGCCTTGTTTTGGACCTAACAGAAGGACTCCAGGGTCTTAGAGAATTGACTTTGAAGTGAGTTGACTCAGTCCTTACATCATCATGGGCATCTTCAAGTGTTGCTTCCCAAGGAAGAGCTTTATTTTGGGTATTATCCCACACAAGATAATATTGAACCATCTTTTTCTCCTGGGTCAATTTATTCTACATAAACTCCAGATATAATCTGGTAGGAACAGATCTCAGGGCTATCTGAACATAAAAAATCAATGTCAATAAAGGACCTTGGGACAAAGGAGATCCTATGGAGGTCATCTAACCTTGAAAGCCTTCATCAGAGGTAGATGCAAAGTTCTCCTTGGCCATTTAAGGGACAGAATGATATGGCTCCTACCCCTGGAGCAGGAGGTGGGCCTCTAAGAGAGCCGATGGTTTCTGTAGGCTTAAGGCTTATTTGTATATTTTACTTTATGTTCCTCCTTTGAGGAATGTCCTCTCTGCCAAGGTTAATCACTCCATGATAAACAGAGACAGCACAAGTCTGAGAGGCAAGAATGTGGCTAATGTCTCAACAAAATGGTAAACACTGAGACCTTCAGGACAGCCCTTAAGGTTGTGGGAAATAACTCTGAAAACATGAGTTCAAAAATATATAATTTCTCACTATACAAATATAAAGATGCAATATGAGGGCCTTCACATAGCTAGAAAAACAGAGGCAACTGCACTATGAGACAGCTTGTCAGAAAGATACAAAGGCAGGCAGATTCCTGAGTTCAAGGTCAGTCTGGGACAAATTTAGGTCCTGGAGTGGTCAGAATGGTAATCTCAGGACAGGATCACACACAGCTAAGTTTATTGTATTACAAAGGCAGGAGATCTCTGAATTCTCGTTTGCTATGGGGTGGGGTGGGGGTGGGAGGGGGCTGGTGTGTGTGTACTTGCTGTCTTCATCTAAAAATCAAGGGGCTAAGGTCAAGAAATGCTGATTCATGATTCATGATTCATTTCCGTTTTAGATTTTTTTTTTCCAAGAGCTGAGCTGTCTGGAGATTTCTGGATTGGAAAATCCATGGAGAGTGAACACAACTGTTTTAGAAATTTTTTCTAACAGGATTTCTGACCTTGGTGAGAAATCCCAAGAATTGCTTGGAGAGCTAACATAGCTCTTTTAGAATGTTTTCTAGCAGTTACCCAGAGAGGACTGCCTGAAGAGCTAACAACTCTTTTAGAATTTTTCTCTGGCTTTCTGATTTTGATTGGAAAACCCAAGAATTACTTTTAGAATTTTTCTAAGAGGATATTTGACTTGGTCAGAAAAATCCATGATTTTTTTTTTCTTAGCAGCTTTTCCGACTTGGGTCAGAAAACTCATGTGCTAACCAGAGAGCTTTTAGAATTTTTTTTTCCAGCATGGGAGAGCTGCCTCTAGCAGGAAGCTGTCTCTACAGAGAGCTGTCTGGAGTAGAAAGGTAAGACGGAGAGCTGTCTAGGGAGCCATCTCGAGCAGAGCACAGGCTGTGAGCATGGATCCACTGTTAGTATTCTGTCTAAACTCCACCTCAATAGTTACCTGGCAACAGCCAGGTATGCTCCTCCCCACAGTTACCTGGCAACAGCCAGGTAGGCCTGCTCACTACAAAAGGGGCTGCTTGCCCCCTCCTTGCTCTCTTACCCTCCTCTCTCTCTTAATCTCTTGATCTCTTGCCTGTAGCTTCTCTCTACCCCCTCCCCACTTCACTTCCCCCTCTCTCCACATGGTCATGGCCAGCCTCTACTCCTCTACCCCCCCCCCCCGCCTCTACTACCCTCCTGGCTCCCCTCCACATGCCCTGAATAAACTCCATTCTATGCTATATGGGTGTGTGACTGGTCCCTCAGGGGAAAGAGATGCCTTGGCATGGGCCCGCTGAGACATCCCCTTTCCCCATACCTCTCCACACACCCATGGAACTTCACCCACGATTTGATTTTAAGTCATTTGTTTCACTGTTCCCAGATACACCTTCTCTCAGAACCCCTCTCCAAGCCGAGGCTGGCCATTGGCACTCTGCGCCCCCTCAAGTAGATTCTGGTAGTTGTTGACCCACCTGAGTATGCAAATCTGAAAGCTGAGCACGGGAGTGTGGCTGGAGGACCTGAGTCCCCAGCTTACGATGTTGAACACTGGAAAGAGATGAATGAACTTCTCTGCACAGTGAAGTAGAGTCAGAGAAGGAATGTAGTGAGCTCCTGGCATGTTCTGTTTGGAAGGGAAATAAACTCAAGGACTTCTGGTGGCAGTAGGTGCTGAAGGAGGAGCAGTTATGGCTGATGGGGAAGAAATTACAGCTCACAGCAGCCACTTTTCAGAGTCTTAGTATCACCCTGAAACTGAAGGAGTCTCAGGTTTCAGCCTAAACTTAAAAATTAACTTCTCTAAAGACACGTTCCAGGAGAAGCACATTCCAAAGACTTACACACATATTCCAGGAGAAGGGCCCAAGATAAGAGGTGATCAGGAAGCTGAGCCCTTTTCAAAATAAACCTGGGAGTTATGGTAAGATAGACTTAGATAACACTCATTGTCATAAGAAAATATGCAAATATGTGTTGCCAAGAAACTGGGCATGGGAGGGGCCATTTGAGGTCAGCCTTTATAGTTAGCATTGTCTAAGAGGTGATTGTAAGATTGCCCTGGTAAACCCTGTGAAAACCGTATAAAAACTACTCTTAGCTTTAGCTTGGGGTTCCTCTAGCCTCCATGCAGGGGAACCCCAGTGCATTGGATCAATAAACCTCTTGCATTTGCATCGAACCCCCTGTCCATGAGTGTTTCCGTGGGAGCGTGTCTTCTGGTTTGGATCTTAGGGTCCAACAAAACTTGTAGAGATAATACTGGCTCACACTTAAAATGAGCATGTTCTTGTCCATTGACAAGCACACATGAACTCTTGAAATGGCATGAATTGTGTTGTAGGGTTTACTCACGGTCAGTACTTTATTTAACTTGTGGGTATAAAGGGCTTTGGTTTAATTTTTAAAAAGCACAGCCTTTGGTTATGCTCACTGAACGTTCGGACGGATCAGACCTCAAGTTTCCCCAGGTCTCCTGGCATGCTTCTCTCAGAATTTACAACTTCCCGCTAGATCACCCCTGGCACCAACTCATCCGGAGACAGCCAAATACAAGGAATAATATATGACTCCTTTACTGTGGGTAGAGACCACTTTACACTATTACTATATCCAAATATGAGGTCATGCCAGAGCTCTTACATATGGCTCCAAATGTTCCTTAGAGTAGATGTGGTACCAGGGTTAAAAAAAAAGCTTCAGATGCCAGGATAGAAAATTCTCTGCTAACTCACGTGTCCTTGTATGTGTGCATATATGATGCCCAAGACCTAATTAAAGCACTGTCTCTTGAAGCATTCTCTGTTTATCTAGTTTTCTGAATCCTGGGAACACAATGAACTGAGAAATCATATACCACATTTTAGTTAATGTACAAATAAAATTGAAAATTGTGCTTACTTTTGACTTGATGGCTTTTTGGTGTTTTTCTGTGCACATGAACAATGGACTGTGTTTAGGCTCTCTGTGTTTAGGAACCTTGGGAGTCCTTGGATCGTGGTATTTAAGTGTCTACCCTGTGTAGTTATAGAGGACACTCAGGGTCACTTTTATCCTTTGCATAGGTTAAATGACATTTTCATTCAGAGTTAAGCTTGGATCCCTAACCAGATTTCATGGCTTGTGGCCCATCAGGAGCTCATAATCTCATGATCATGAACAGTGCAAAGATAATAATAATGCTTGTTTATGTTTGTGTATCTTGAATGTCAAATGAAAGGATTTTATTTCTAAGTTTGTATTTCTTCCTGTCTGATGTATGGTAAACTTTATATCACCAGAACGACCCGGAAGATGCCAAGTCTTCAACCTAGCTGCCTGCAAGTGTGAGGAGATGGAAGCAGACCCATCTTCCCACATTTTGCAGGGAACACACGTAGCCTCTGGGGAGGCCTAATTTCTCGCTTTAGGCCTTGGTATCCTTCGTTATTTAAAGGAATCTGCTTTTATTAAATGACAAAAAGCCAATCTAGTAGCTTTTCAGGAGGAATGTTATCTTTTTCTTGTCCCCCTAATGCATGCTAGGGCACAGGCCAAACGTGTAGGCAATATCCAGATCCTAAATTAAGACAGTCCAGACCATCATCAGCGAGTAACACTGCTCACAAAGTCAGCCATGGCCTTCCAGGCCCTGGGGCTGCAGGAATAGCAGGGCAGCCTACCTAAGCCTTGTCTTCAAGACACTTGGAAAAAGGAAAAGTTCACCCTAACCAGCTGTACAGGACCTCACACTTCTAGTTACCCTATTTACAGCTCCCGTAACCCAACACTCTGCAACCCAGACACAACAGAGTTCGCTTGTCCTCTAAAAGTCTCCCCCTCCACAGCCTGATGGCTTTGACTGAAGGTGGCTAACTCCCTGCCAGCAGCGAGTTCTTGAAATAAATAGCGTTCATGCTGCAGACTGTGGTTTCAGAACCATAATGGCCATGAGGAATTGGAGGTGGTCAAACAAGGCCGACGCCAACAAAGTAACCCAGAAACAGAGATACCCTGTTGCGCCCACTGTCGCCCAGTCTGCAGAGCCCTGAGCTTCTCCTGTCAGAGCCTTTCCTGAGATGGCCAGGGGAAGAAGTGTGCCATCAGATCTGTGTAGTGGCGCAGGCTGATTGCCACTAGAGTTCCATTAAAATCAGGTCCCCCTCCCCCATCCCGCACCCAGAGGATCATTTTTCAAAGCGTCATACAAATCATCTGATGGAATCCACTTCTTATGTTCTCTAGGCCTCCAATAGTTCCTTGTTATCAAGGCAATACAATTAGCTGTGGGAACGATTCATTATTTTAGACTGGCGGTCTAAAGGAATTTCATTTACCATGTCATGGTGACATGCCGACACTGTGGGCTAGCAGAGTGTACATCGATATATACCCACAGAGTCAATCAAAATGCTAGGGTTTAAATGTTTACTGTAAACCTTAGCTCTTTGTACTTCCAGTTCTTAAACACCGTGACAGATAATTTAAATTCCATGTTGAAACCACCTGTGTAAGAATGCCTTTCTTCTGTTTCCCCTTCTCCCATGTGTTTCCAGTGAGTTGCTCTGGGTCACCCAGGCGGGGATAGGCTATGGAGGAAGTAGAACCTTTCATCAGAAGTTCCCTCAGTAAATGGGCTTGGTTTGGCAGTCATGGTGTTGGTTGCCAAAAGTTACCACGGCTATTTTCTAAGTGGTAGAAAAACGTGCTACGGTTACAGCTAGGTGTAACCGGACCTATACTTGCTTCCTAAAATTTGAGAATTTCAACCTCTCTGTAAGCTTGTGCAAACACACCAAGAAAGGAATGGAGCATAAGCAGCTGATAATCAACCCTCAACTGGCAAATGTATCTTCTCCAAGCACGAGGGACACATCAGTTTAGTTATTGTTTGTAAAATCCTGGTTTTCCCCAGTGGAACTGAGGGGTAACAGGAGGCTCTCTGGCAGTAACAATCTAATCAGAGAGCTACTGATGCATGTTTCTTTACAATCATGCAAAACAATTAATAAGTACAGTAATAAAATATTGCATGACAAATGCAACTGCCTTGGAAGGAGCGTTCCAGCCTCACACAGAGACGTCGCATTTGTACAGAAGCCTTGAAAGAGTCGTTCATTTTGAAGTGCTTTCCTCCCAGGTCTGTGTAAAAGCGAGCGCCACTATATATTTTAATTTTCCAGGAAAACAGCTTCATTAGGCGTGAAAGGTTAATTGCAGGTTTAAGTGGAGTTCAGAGAACGGTGCAGGGTCTGTAGTGAATTGCGCAGTCTGCTTCAGGAAGACGGAATGAGTGCTATAAACTCTGTGCCCCGCTGAAATGTTTTACTACCTCATTTACTATCTGTCTTCTTTTACTGCTTGTATTTGTAGTTCTTCTAAACCTTTAATGGCTACAGTTTTATTTCACTGTAATCAGATTTAAATGGAAATACCATGCTGGGATGTTTAAATGTTTTTCTTCTGATTCTATATAGCTGCGTACTTGTGCTCAGAGCCTGGGTGATCCTTCACATAGTTAAGAAAGTGACTTTGGGAAACGTTGATGTCACGTACACTCTCGCCGTTGTGCGGACTCCATTGGACATTCAGCATGGCCTGGCTTGCCAATATTCAGCCATGGTTGGATGCGTAATTAGAAAATATGCATTTCCATTTTAATTTATCTTTTGGAAGGCTAGCACAAGTGAAATCATTATTAGGCAAAACTCCAAAGGTTACATTGTTGAACAAAGACTGAAATACTTCAAGTGCTCCAGACACTGGAATGACACACGGATCAGTAATACTTGTCTGAGAGCTTACAGAAATGTTTCCCTTCACCTACTAAACATGACTGACCACCACAGATGCAAGTGTTTAAGTGATCTTTGTCTTCTGTTTATAAAATTTCATTTGGCCTTGAACACATGGTAATATTCTGTAATTTTATTTATAGATACTGTGTTTAATTATAGAAAATGTAATACTGCAAACCCCATGGACACCTTATCCAGTATTCTGTAACACTGCTGGGCATACCCTGGACTTCGTACGATCTGATCCCTCATTGGCTGGAATGTGCTCTCTTAGAGCATGGTTTGAAGTGAGTTCCCATGATGCTTAGCAGGTGGGGCTTCCTCCATCTCTCATCCATTCTAAATCTAATTATACTGTAGAAAATTTTACTTGGTTCTTTTATATAATTTTTATTCTTAGAGTCGTGACATGTATAGAACCCAGCCTTTACCACACCAGCTTTCTAAGCTCAGAAGTAAATTTGAAAGTCAATTGAGACTCCCTTCTGTTCAGCCCTTTGTGAGCTGAGGCAGGAAGACTGTGAGGTTTAGGTCAGTCCAACCTACAAAATAAGACTCCGTCTCAAAACGAATTAGACTAAGGCCCCAGTAACAATCCTAATATATAATAATCCCTCATTTTGAGACTAGTCATCCTGAATTTCAAAGTGTTTATCACTAGATGAGAAACGGAAAAATGGCAATATTGTAACAACGGCCATGTTTGACTTTTCATTGTGTAGAGAAATTGTATTTTAGTATTTCCCAGCCGAATGAAACTGTGTGTGCAAGGATGGTTTGAAAGCCGTAAAGTATTATACAGAATTGATTAGCAAACTAAAAATGGCTCAAAAACTCCCAACTCCTAAACATCAAAAGGTTATATGGAGAGCAAGTCACACCTTGGGAAGTATTTCTTGAGTGGCTGCTACCCACAAGAACTGCTCTTGTCCCCAAATGACAAATGCGGCAGTATGATGTCAGAGATGGAGCAACCTGAGGAACTTACATCCTTGTTCATCAAGATCATGTTGTCTTTTCACCAAGTTATGGTTGAAGAATGTATACAGAGGATTGATTGTTCTAAGTGCTTCATACCTACGACTTCAAAAGTGTCAGTTTTCTGAATGAACGGCTCCTCCCTGAGGACTAGCTTTCATGGTACTCGAAGGCTACGTGCAAGCATTCCCGGGAGAAAGCAACCAAGAGTTCTACACAGATACAGTGCTTTTGAACACAAAAATGCCAGCACAACATGGCAGCCCTAAGGGTGAAGTGGTGGTAAGAATGTCTTGGTAGCAACCTATAGCTTTCTAAATGGAACTAAGACCTGGTCAACAAGAGAGAAATCACTCCAGGCACTGGAAACCTGGCCAATTACCTGGGTGAGTGAAGTCATGGATCTTGGGGGTAGGGGTGGGGTGTGGACTACAAGACAGTTTACTGAACCAGCACAATTTCTAACTATATCCTAAATATTTGTTGTTATACCCACAGGCATGCATTATTCATCCCTCATCACGGAAACTTCTCTTTGCAACAGCTAGAGATCACCACAGAAAACCACAACCAACCAAAACACAGAGCTGTGGAGCCCAGTCCCAACAGATACATCTGCGAAACACTTCAACACCCAAGACAGGGAACGTTTTGTAAGAGGGGACAGTGAGGTGGTAACAGGTGGAGATCAGGAAGTTTGCTGTGAGACTGTCTACTTTAGAAGATACACCCATGCAGCTTTACAGACATAACGGCCTAAAAACAAGCTGAAGGAGAACAATGGTATGTTAACCAAAGTGGATGTGGGAAAGAGCATAGGGCCTCAACCCTCCACAAAGAGCGACAGGCAGCCAAGGAACGCTGAGTGAGAGAAACAGTCCTCCCTAGGGACGAGCATATTGGTTCTTCAATACCAAATAGTCAGCCATGAAAACATACATACAAGTAACATTAAACAGACTGGGCAGGTTACACATAGTGATAGACACACACAAACACACATACATACATACACACACACATACATACACACACACACACATAGTGTGTGTATATATATATATATATATATATATATATATGCATGCAACATCAGTTAAGGAGTACACGAATAATTTGAAAGAGAGAAAAAAGGGATATATGGGGATTTGGATGGCAAAAAGATAAGGAGAAAATGATAGTCTCCAAAATAAAAGAAATGTCAGTAATCATCATCATCACCACCATCATCATCACCATCATCACCACCTTCATATGAAAAGTCTCAAGCCAAATAGGAACAGAGAAAACGCTGGAATTGGATAATTGTGATGCTGTCTTTTGGTAGTATTCATTCATTCATTCATTCATTCATTCATTCATTCATTCATGCATTCAAAACCAAGTATGATTCTGAGTTGGGATGCCAGATAAGGAGGACAACACAG
This sequence comes from Grammomys surdaster, assembly GCF_004785775.1. Lineage (NCBI taxonomy): Eukaryota > Metazoa > Chordata > Mammalia > Rodentia > Muridae > Grammomys > Grammomys surdaster. The sequence goes on along the minus strand of NW_021604568.1, from coordinate 17,479,372 downwards.
AAAGACAGACAAAGACTCACAGACAGCATCTACTGACACAGTGTGAGCAGTGTCACGGTGATACTGAATTCAGTTCTCTTAGAACTGTGACAGTGCTTGTGAGGGCTTGTGTGACATGTGTGCACTCCACACACATTAGAGAGTGCCCGTGTATCACTGAGTGTGCCTGTGCATTAGTGAGTGTGCTAGTGCATTACTGAGTGTGCCCATGCATTAGTCAGTGTGCTAGTTAGTGCATTAGTGAGTGTGCCCATGCATTAGGGAGTGTGCCTGTGCATTAGTGAGTGTGCCCATGCATTAGGGAGTGTGCCCATGCATTAGGAAGTGTGCCCGTGTAATAGAGAGTGTGCCCCTGCATTAGGAAGCACAAGAGTATCCACAATCACCGATAATGGCACATTGTCAGCATCCCATGGAGAAACACATTGCTGAGATTCATGTTACTTATTTCACACGGGGTTAATGATTAACTCGAAGTTTCTTAGATAAACACGCTTTCTCACCCAGTCTCTGTGACGCTCCTCAAGACCATTCTGTGGAAGTGGGTCATGCAGCTATTTTTATTCTGGCTTAGACAGATGGCTCGGGAAGCGCAAGTGTGGAAGGGACTCGTTCAGTTCACACAGCTGGTGGGGTGCAGGGACCCGAGCACCCTGCCCCTGATCACAGGGCTCCAGCTCTGCATACTTTGTGGGCAAAACAAGGAATATGTAGCTTCGATATAGGCACCAACTGCAGGGTTTTGAGCCAAAAGAAAAGAGCAAAACAAACACTCGTAGCGACGTGAAATCAGTGTGGTCAAGGGCAATAATTAATGTCAAGGGTAACAACAGCCACAACAACAAGGCACAGAACAACACTCTGCTACCATCGATCAAAAGCTTGTAATAAGCCAGGCATTGCCCTCAGGACTGTAAGCACATCAGTGTAGCAATGTATGCAAGCAGGAGTGACCGTACAGGTCAAGTTGATTGACGTGTATGGAGGGCATGATGCAGACAGTGTGTGGTAGCTGGTTGTTCTCAGTGAGCATCGAGCTGGGGCAAAGATGCAAGGGCTCGCTCCAGAGTGTGTGAACTGTCACACATGGGTTTTTAATTTGCCAGCTGGAAAGAGCTTCAGGATGCCCTAAGTCACAGAGAGACATGGAGGGCACACAGGAGTAGGGGAGTGGCTATTTTTTTATTAAATCAGAGAGGGAACAGCAGTGCTGACCATGAGATGGGATGCCCAGGGTTGAGGTTCTGGAGGGATAACTGTGAGGACCAGAAGGAGACAGGATGCCAGGGTCGGGATTCTGGAGGGGTTACCGTGAGGAAGAGAACTGGGTGGACCCAGAGTTGATTCCTGGGTTCCCGGCCTGGATGTCTATGCATCCCAACCCTGTGCTGAGCATATGATTGAACGGGATCGGCCAGGCTGTGTACCCTAGATCCAGTGATTGTGACAACCTGGGGACATCTCAGGAGCTTGTCTGGAGGGATGTACAGGTTGTTTGCGTGGGTCGACCTGAAGACTTTGCATGAAGGGCAACACCACCTCCTGCTATTATTTATTTAGTGTCAAAATCTGAGCAAGTACAAATGGTTGATGTCACGTGGGGTAGTGGGGAGAGAAGCAGCCCCCATCTTTGTATCAGTCCAACGGTTGTGCTGAGGACTGACACTGGCAGGCAGGAACAGGACAGAGAGTGGGATGGGTCTGGCCCTTGTATCACACTGGGCCCAAATATCTTTCAATGTCACTGGCAAGTACAACTTCCTGTGCTCCTGGACTGGGCCAGAGGCAGGTCAGAGACACTCTGCGTTGGAGGAGAGGAGGCCACGGCAGGGAGAGGAGGAGGAAGATGTAACAAGGAGGCTGGCAGTGGAGAAGACTGGAACACCAGAGAGGCAGGGACAGAGTGGTCATGGTCTCTCTAGGACTAGCCCACAAGAGGCCATTATAACCCATGGGTCTTGTTTCTGTTTGTAGTAAGGAACCCCCATGTCCCATGGCAACTCTAAGCCATCTGAGTTTGTGGCTTCCATTTTTTTCCTTGACTTACAATCCGGAGCCTCCCTGACAACATTTCCTTTGGGAGGGAGATAGAGTTGGTTCTAAGGTTACTTCTGGCTCTTCACGTGTATGTCTTCAGGAGGTCACCGGCAAAAGGCTCCAGATACTAACCCTGCCTGCTCACATGTGCTACCATGTGGCAACTGAACAGACCACGGGGACACTGGGAAGTCAGGGACTGGTGGGTTCAAGGATTTTTCCAGAAGTGAACATTTGGTCTTGTTAGTTAAGAACCAGGATTGTATGTCAAGACCCAGCCGGAACTTGCATGTGTTCTGAACTTATGCTTAGGGCTGAGCCTGACACCAACGGTCAAGGAAACAGTTAGGTCTCTCTTTGGGGGGTTGGGGGAGATGGTTGTGGGGCTTGTTTTGTTGTTTGCTCTTCTAGTTTGGTTGTCTACTTCTTTACATTAATTATAGTTTGATTGGGAATAAGTTGAATATAAGGACGGTATGCTTTTATGTCCCAGGGTTTCTGTTATACAGACAGTAAACAGTGAAGGGGATGACAACAGTGTCCCACAGCTGTGTGCTGCTAGGGAGGGGATATGTGATTACAAGTCTTGATACTGTGGGCGAGGTGGGAATGGGGTGGGCTTTGGGATGCTGCTGCGGGTGGGGTGGGAATGGGGTGGCAATGGGGTGGGCATGGAAGGACGGGCACAGCATCAGCATGGCTGTGGCTCATGCTGTCAACGGGGATGACCTGGGGCAATGATCTGCAAGTGTCACTGTGCTTCCCAATGACGACCCTGAGGACCAGGTAGGCTTCTCCCAGGCAGGGAGGGCTGCAGAAGGAGCTTCTGGCTTAGTCTCTCTGTCCATATCACAGTTGAACAGGTTTCAGTGTCTGTGGCTGTGTGGACAAGATTGACAGAAACCAGAAACAGCTGCCACACTGGCCTGGTGTCAAAGCCCTAGCAATGGCTCTCGATGATGAGTGTCCCTGGAGCCCTCCCACTGATTTACAAACCAACCCTGGCAATCCCATGAAGCTCGGTTTCCCTGCTGGATCTCTAGGCTTCACCCTTCATGTTCCCTCTCAGAGGTTTGCACAAAAAGATGGAGCCTGTACAGATGCTTTCTGTAGAACTGGCTCAGCTCAAACTCAACTTGAGGCTGAAAGTTGGGGAGGCGTGGAGAGTGACAGCCCTGTGGAGGTCTGAATATGCTTGGCATGGGGAGTGACAGTGTTAGGAGGTGTGGCCTTGTTGGAGTAGGTGTGGCCTTGTTGGAGGAAGTGTGTCACTGTGGGGGTGGGCTTGGAGACCCTCCCCCTAGCCACATGGGAGCTGGTCTTTCCCTGTTTGACTTCAGAGTAAGATGTAGAACTCTCAAGTTCTTCTGCAGTAAAGCTAGCCCCAATTAAATGTTGTCATTTATAAGAGTTGGTTTGGTCATGGTGTCTCTTCATAGCAGTGGAAACCCTAAGACAAGCACCACAGCTGGACGGCATTTGTGGGGTACCTCACCAGCTTTTTAAAAGACTGCCACATTAAAGCCGACGAAACCACACACGGGTATCTATACAAAGTCAAAATGTTATTTTTAATAAACTGCGCTAGTAAAGCAAACTTGTGGCCTCTAACTGAACTCAGGTCAAATCCTCACTTCCAGCCATTTGGTGAAAATGGGAGGGAGATCACCACAGAGAATCACGATTTTCCTACCAATGTCGTTATAAATCTTAGAGCTTAGATCTCACCCAAAGTTATTCCAGATAAATTAAAGGCCGAAGGCACTTTTAACAAAAACTGGGGTGTCTGTAGGTAACTGGTCCTTGACAAACCTTTGCTGGAGAGAAGCACAGCTGAGCCATCCATTTCTCAAAGTCGATTCATAAGCCTGGCTTGGATGCCTGAGAAGCTCTCAGATCGGCCAGCCTGAGCTCTCCACAGGATGACTGACTGACCTTCAACCTCACGGAGCATGGGAAAACGAAACTTTCACTCACTGAAGCATTTTTGAGCTTCCGGCTGTGTATCTCCCATAAACCCTGACCCTTCTGATGGAAAAGAAGCAACATTTTCTTGTGCTTTGTCTTGAGGACAATAAAGGTGGCCTTCAGACGACTATGAATTGAGAGGTGTCACAGAGTCAGCATTGATGGGGGACTTTCGAGTTGTAAATCACAGAGGATCTGGCTTTGATCTGAGGCTTTCTGATATCCAGTGGGATAAACACTGCCCAAGGTCCGTGCCCAGGTATCTCCAGGCATGAAGTGAGTTCCTGGGCCTGGGGTTCAGGGTCCCTGCAGGCAACATGCTGTTACAAACAACCCTCTAGGAGAAGCGCTTTGCCCGCCACGGGTTCCTCATGTGGAATCAATGCACAAGTTAAGTGCTGGGTGGAGGCTGGCATCTTGGTGCCTGTGTCCTTACAGAATGCTGGCCGGGAAGGGAAGGGAACCCAAATGTCATCTGTGGGAGAGTCGGCCTGCTCTGCCCTCTTTATGAGGCAGGTTCACCTTGGATGCCATCTACCTACTTTGGTAATTGCCTCAGCTGGCACCAGATTAGAAGAACATTTTCAGGTCGGTAAAGGAAAGCGCTTATGATCAGCGGTCGACAAGAGCTGTGGACTCAGTTGTGCCCTGTGACGGGTTTTCAAATTAGGCTCGCTCCCAGGTCTGGGCAAGGGGCCAGTTCACCACCCAGCTGACTCTGACACTGGCACAGTGGTGGATGCGTTCCCATAATTAGAGGGCAAAACGATTCTAACAAAGAAACAGAATTTAATGTTATATTCTAGAGGCACTGCATCTAAGAAGACGAAGCTTAACAGAAGAGTAAGAGTATTTTTATTCATAATTTTCCCACAAAACCAAGCGAAAGGGAGGTTCTTAACAGCCAACAAGTGATTCACTTATATCAACGATCGCTTTTCTATCTGGCCACTTAATATCATCACAATCAAAACGGAAGCAGGGTCCTGAGAGCACACACTTTAGGTAATCACATCTTACTTCTGTTTGCTTTCTTAGAGGGGGAAAGGGCAAACCATGTGGTTTTATTCCTCCAGTCAAGTACTGGATAAGAGAAAAATTACTGATTATGAGCAATGAGCCACATTCAGACCTGACTCAGTCACACCCTCGGCGTGCAGGTCAACTGAGAAAGTCTCCCGCTCTCCCTAACACCATCAACTTCTTGTCACAAAAGAACCTCAATATGTTCCACAGGATTTTCGGATCCACCCCACCCAACGCCAAATGCTGTTTCTTTTACAGGCTACTTAACCTTTCTCAAACATTTATCATACTGGATTGGCATTTGAAAAGGGAGGTGAACTGAAAAGTGAGAAAAAAATGCATTTTTTTTAAACATAAAAGCAATCTGCTCAACTTCCCATCTTTAACATATTGACATATGTTTTGTTCCAGTATTACTCAAAATTAGCTTTGAGATAAAAGTTCATATTAATTATCCCATGATGTAGCCTAATCACTGCTGACATTTGGAGAGAGTTGATACAGCCAAGATGGAAACTAAAGTGTGGGTGCGAAAATATGGAACACATTAATCCCCAAAGCCCCCGTCTCCTCCACCAGCTCACTTAGAGTAACATCTGACAAAGGCCACCACCGGAGGAAGCAGGATTGGGCAGGACTGGACTCCTGGACCCACTCAGGGATGGGCTCCTCCCTCCCTCCCCCAACCTGTTCTGGTTCAGAGGTACATGAGCCAAAAAGATGTTGGCTATGATTCAGTTTTAATTTTACTGTTTTATTAATTCGTTAGCCTTTGGTCTGTCACAAGAATAAGACAGGATGTGTCAAAGGGCTTGATTCTTTTTCTCAGTGACCTCCTGGAAACACGTTAAACCTCTGGAATGAATTAGCAAACATTGCAAGTGTAATAAAACAATTATTTGATGTTATGTATAACTTTCTAAATTTCTGTGAAGAAATAAGGTAAGCCAAACAGCATCTCTGTCTTTAACTTTCTGTTTTTAGTATGATCGTAAATCGTTCCTACAGTTTGCGTTTCGTCAACATCAACACTGCTGTTTCCCCTTGTGCGAGTGAGTGGAAACCGAGATAAACATAGCTGAGATGGAACGGCAGAGAGGAATGACTGCCTCGGATTCTCTCAACTCCTTCAGTACAAGTACTCAATGATGGGTTTGGTCAGTGTGCAGGAACACCACACATGGATAGTCCTTGTCTTACCATCTCACCGTCGTGACTGAAAACCATGTGACTGAAAGTGTGTAAGAAACAAGTCACTGGTCAACTTCATAAAGTAATCCTACAATATCATTCCCCTAATAAAGATACTACAAACTCTCTCTCTCTCTCTCTCTCTCTCTCTCTCTCTCTCTCTCTCTCTCTCTCTCTCT
>NW_021604568.1:17468825-17472961 GCF_004785775.1 Grammomys surdaster | reverse complement strand
TCTCTCTCTCTCTCTCTCTCTCTCTCTCTCTCTCTCTCTCTCTCTCTGTCTCTCTCTGTCTCTCTCTCTCTTTCTCAGCTCTCTCAGACTGGGCCCCCATGAATCAAAAGTTTCCAGACATTCTTTAAGTGCATATTTACTTTTGGTGTTGCCAATATGAATGTTGGCAAAACTGTTTCCTAGTCTAGAACACATTGTCTTACTTCTGTTTTTAACAGAATATCTACACAGTGGGAAGGAAGAGCGCGCAGGCATCCAAAACTGAGCCTAAGTCACTGGATTGGGGATCATTAGCTAATCGATACACAACTCTCCTACCCAGAGTGCACCGAATCAAACACTTGTTAACAACTTTTCAGATTTTCATACGAAATAATTAATACAGTGTCTACCACAGAAAATTACATTTTAATGACTTTCTGTTCAAGCTACATGAATCTTATGTAAGGAGAGTCTTAGGAAGTCTAAGATTTCCTTTCTACCCAAATTATTAAAATTTGTGTTTGAATGTAGCTTTTTTCATTAACACGAAATCAGTTAGCTTTAATTTCTGAAAAGAAGAAAAAGATGCTAAGTTTCCCCGTAACATTCTCACAGCTTTGATTTGCATTCACGAGGGAAAAAAAAACCCACAATAAATTAATTTTCTTTTCTCGGGAAGAATTTGACAAATGCATTAATCATGAAGAAGTGGAATTCGGTTTCCTTTCCTTTTTTCACGCAAAGATGCATGTGTCTAAGAGACGGCTGAGTTAATGTTCTTCAAACAAGTGGGATATGGTAACAACAGGGCATTTGGAGGCAGAAAGTGTAAATCTGGAGGACTCGGTCTCCCATATGGTCCATGGAGTCATGGACTGGAGGGAACTTGTTCTCATTTTCTCCTCTGGGAACTCTCACTAAAGTCAGACTTATTCACACACAGAGCAGGCTGTGTCTGAAATCACTTGGGTCCCCCGAACCCTAAGTGCTTAGATGATGCCGAATTGCAGCATGGGAGGCCTTATGCAGGGTTCAGATAGAAACTAGTGTTAAAATTATTCCCAACGCTCACACCGTGACCGATACGTCTGAGTGCGGGCAAACAGTCGATCGGATCGGCAGGACGCATCACAAATGCGCCTCTCACTTACTGTTCGTCTTCTTGTGTTGGGAGCACCACATGTTATTAGATAGTGTGAGTTCAGCCCCCGTCCATAGTTGCAGTGTTTCCTGTGCCGTGTGGTCTTTCTAGTCTGACCACAGTAAGATCCTGCTCCGCCCCCACGTCTCTTCTATGATGCTTCCTGATTGTCAGTTCTGTCAGTTCGTTTTAATGTTACAAAAACACAAAGGAAGTTACAGGAAGCAACTTCGACTGCCTTGTTCTCAGTAAGTGGTCGTGATTACGAGTCATTTTAGAATGAAATGTAATTAAAATTGGATATGAAACAAATATATGCCTTACATGCATACACACGCGCACACACACACACACACACAGACAGTACATACACACACATACATGTAGATAGTACATATACACACACACATGTAGACAGCATATACACACATGTAGACAGATATACATGTACACACAAGAAGGCAGTATATATATATGCACACATATGTAGACAGTATATATATGTATATGCAAACGTTACATGATGATATAAATAAGTTATATTATGGGATCAGCCCATCAGAACAATTTTGCTGCCATCAGAAATACTTTAAACCTTAAATAAAGGTATATACAATGAAATTCTGTAAAAAAAAAGAAAGAAAAGAAAGAAAGAAAGAAAGAAAGAAAGAAAGAAAGAAAGAAAGAAAAAACGAAAAGAAAAGAGAAAAGAAAAAGAAAAATCTGCTAGGTATGGTGGTACACACTTTTAGTCCCAGAATGTGGGAGGCAGAGGCAGGTAGGTCTCTGAGTTCCAGGTCAGCCAATGCTACATAGAGAAACCTTGTCAAAAAAGATTTAAAAAAAAATAAAAAAGAGGCAAACTCTTTCTGCCATTTGTAAACTGTGTGGTTCGCGGGAGCCCATGTTCATCTGTGTGGGGGACAAACAACGCTACCCTGAGGAGCAAAGTCCCCTTGTACCTCTCCCAAGCATTAGAGTTTTCCTTATGGTAGGAATTGTGAATCCCTTCATCCCTCCGCTTTCTGCTTCTATAGAATAGATTTACCTTTCTCACAGTAACCCACACTCTTTTCTCTATACATTATTTTATGAAAAGTTTACTTTGCACATTACTTTTTAAATTTTTAAGTCTTCTCTATACCACAATGCACCAATTTGAAAAAAAAAAGGTCAGTACCAGTGGAATATTTTTGCTAATGATAATCCTCACTGGCTGAGAAAAACAATCCTGTCTTCCTGCATGTCTTAAAGGGCTGCCTTATTTTAAGGAATATTTATTTTGGGTTGGTTATTTTTCTTTAGAAATAGCCAGCCGTATTAAAATTTAAAATTGTTAGAAGACTAAGTACAAGCGCCTCCTTATTCTGTCTTATGAAAACATACAGAGCCTACTTAACAAGAACTAAAATATAAGCATTCCCCAAACTTAGACAATGCCAATCTTCTTGTGAAAACCTACACAATGTCTTCATTGCAAGCATGTAACTGTGATGAAAGCAATGCTATGAAAGTGGGGTTTAGGGGTGCTCCGGGCCCTGGTCCTAAGCTATCAATAGCTGCTGCCCTGGGTGGGTAACGCAGATCTGGGTCAGTGGGGCAAGCCTTCTCCTGTTTTTCTAGGGGACTCCACCATCTTGAATGCAGGAAAACATATGTCTAGGAACACACTGACTGCAAGCTTTGAAACAAGAATTTTGGGTTAACTGATTTATTTGTTGAATCACTCAGCCATTTCTATTTCACGATACTGGAAACATAGAGTCATAAAGTGTACTAAATTTGAGATGATCACAGCATAGACAAGGCCATTCGCTAATACTTTAGCCTGGTGCAGCATTAGTAAGCCAGGTGCCGCGCAATATGGAGCTCTCTAGCCTTGGGTCTATCTTGGGGTCCATTCAGAGTGCTTTGAAGGGGCGTGCATTTGCAACCTGCTGCTGAAACCTGACAATTCCTGTTAGCCTCAAAGCCTGGCAGTGAACAGCAGCACAAGAAGGAACCAGGGCTGGACTCCAGAGTCAGTACAGTGACGCTGGGGTTGGGGAGGTCACAGCAAGCTGAGACCCTCGAATTGACTCGCTGTAGCTTGGACCTCTTTGCTTGTCCTTTTAAAAGTGCTGATTTCTAGAGCTTTCTTTTGTGCCTTTTCTCTCATATCTGACTGACACACAAAAGGCTGCGCATATTATTTGATACATGGAACTTAACTCACATGGAAGCTTCAGGGACAAAATATGTTCCCTAAGTACACCCTGTGCCCATTTCTTTTAGGAGATCAATAATTATCCTCCTTTTCGCTTGTCATTCACTGTCCCGACTCTTTGTAAGCCACCCCTTATTTCCCAGCTTCTCTGCTTTAAAAAGCCTGCAGTACGATGGCTGGCGTTTGACATTCCTGATTAAATAACAGCACCCTCTGCACCTTCTTCCATTCCTGAGGGGGTCTCCTTTTGTGAAGCCACAGAAATGCCGGCTAAATTTCTGTAATGCCAGGTTCTGTGAGCGACTCTGACTGTCAAGTCCCTATTTGATTCTGTGTGGCACACAGGACACTTCAGCTGGTTTCAATAACCGCCTCTGTTACTAGGCTACTCCCTGATCTGAATCCTCTTCCATAGATGATTTACATTTGAATATCTCCATATATGCACCTGCTACAAAAACATGCCTGGTGCAGAGAGGCTTCTCTCCATCTTTGACTCCCCCTCCCAGGCTGCTTTACTATAGGTGCCCTGCAACGCTGGGCTTGTGTGAATGTGACTTTGTGTCACTGACCACAGGAGCTCCCTGTTAAACACAGAGGGATATAATCGGATTCTGGTTACCCACATACGGCCACTGTAAGGAAAAGGTCAAATCCCACAAACTGTAGGCCTCCTCTTTCTCTTCCATGAACTCCCTTGATAGTCTCTTCGAAGAGTCTTGGGCCAGGTCCAGAACAGTGGTGTGTGTGTGTGTGTGTGTGTGTGTGTGTGAGAGAGAGAGAGAGAGAGAGAGAGAGAGAGAGAGA
>NW_021604568.1:17398190-17468425 GCF_004785775.1 Grammomys surdaster | reverse complement strand
CGGGCGCCGCGGCGCCCGCCCGCGGCGGGGAGCGGGCGGAGCGGGGGCGGCGGCGGCAGGCGGGGCGGTGGGGGAGGGAGAGGGAGAGGGAGAGGGAGAAAGAGAGAGAGATCACATGCACTTCTCTTAAGGCCTCACGTCTGCAACACAGGTAAACACCTGTTTCTGGCTAACAGATAAGTTAAGCTTCTCTGAGTAATAATCTTACCATTACCCTCCTTTGCCCACCGACATGAAAGCCAGGTACATGGATCCCAGGGAAATTAGATCCCAAGGTCACGGTCACCATTATAACTTTTATGTGTCTACTACTTGGCATGATAAATACAGTTGAAAATGTTATTCCAGAAAAAGCTGAAGACCTCTTATCTCACTGGCAATATTAATGTGGTGGCTGACAGCTTACCATCCAGTGAGGCTCTGTCTCTTTACCTTGTGGGCTAAGTGATGATGGTTTAGATCTCATTCAGTTTCTCTATTGTTATTTTTAAGCACGGTTATTATTGCATACACAACGCGCCTGGCACCTCACTCAGACGCAGGGGAATAAACACACCGATCTCCGTGTTATAAAAAGAGCCCACACATGCAAGGTCACTCGGCACAGCGTGTATTGTTGTCATGCAGTTACCACAGTGGCCATATTCTATTCTGAATACTATCCTTAGTCCTTTCAAAGTCCGCCAAGTGCTTGCTAACGCTTCATCTTCTCATCTGAGAAGGCAGAAGATTCCTAACTTGGGATTGGAATCGGGCTCTGTCTGCACACTGCTCTACAGTCCCTTAATACGGTAACGGTTCTCAATATTATCTGATTAAATATGGCCCTTAAAACGTGTCTTATACAAGAGTCAAAGAATACACAGCCTGTCTATATAAAGAATGTTCATTAAGCCAATAGTACGCTAAGATGCATAAGGAAGAACGTAAATAGAAGGGCGTTTCATCGGGTATTTCTTACACATGGCTACAGATGGCTATATTTTAAGTAGATACAGAATCACCAAGAATCCCTTAGGTGGAAATTTAGAGGATACACATGTCTTTCAGATGGTGACTAAATGCGTAAGAAGACCATAGCCAATGATGAAGTTTGAACAGCTCTAGGAAGATTCTAAACAAAAAGCATGTAAGTTTCTTATGATTTATACAGTAGTTCTATTTCTGGATATTTAATTATGTATTAGACCCATAAAAAACACTGAGTTTAACTTGTTTCTTATTTGGTTTTTTTTTGAGACAGGGTCTCCCTATGTAGCCTTGGACCTAACTCTGTAGATCAGGCTGGCCTGGAACTCACACAGACCAGCCTGCCTCTGCACCCCGAGTGCTGGGATTAAAGGTATGCACTACCACCAGCTGGTGCGGAGTTGGTATATGACATAGAAGTTAAGATAATGTAGAACAATCTTTGTTTTTCTTTAATGAGTGTACCACAGGCTCTCTAAGATGGCAAGAAAGGCAGGATGGTACTGTTCCACATGGTACAGATGACACAGGATCCCTTCTCCGTGTCAACTGGATGCCTTTAGACTGATCCCAAACCCTGCTAACATACCTGGATGCCCTGAAACGCTCAGAAAACACCTATGAATCATTGCTGGGATAGGGTTTTAGGTTTCCTACTTATCTGGAAAGATTTTATGGCCTTATACTTTGAAAACACTTTCAAATTCTCATCATGGCCCAGAGGTATGAGACTCTGAGGATTAATTTTCATTGTTTATTTACCTACACGTCTAGATCTTGTAATTTGATTGCCAGTGTGTTGTGTTATTGATAAGTAATGGAACTCTTAATGGTGGGGCCTCATGAGAGACGGTGATGTCTCTGCATAAATGTCCTTGATAGATTTATTGGAATCTGGGCTCCGGTGTGTCATTATGCTGCCTAGTTGTCATGGGGAGAGCAGCCTTCTCTGACACACACTCCAACATGATGGCCATGCCTCACTGCAGGCCCAACTAACAGGTGCTAACCAACTGTGCACTGAAACTTCTTGACCTGAGGGCCCACGTTTCTTATGAGTGCCTCAGGTATTCTGTTACAGTAACAGCAAGTTTCCTAGCACACTAGCCTCCTCTGGAGCCCTGCCCCCGCCAGCTTTTCCACTGAAAGTCCTCTACAGCACCTCAAACTTGCATAGCGAGTCTCAGTGCTAATGGTTCCTATGTCACGGGTTCCACAGCTGAGGTGGAAGGCAATCTGACTGTTTTATTTCCTTTGGATCTTCAAATCCCTAACCTGGCTATATTTCTGTTGTGTAAATATTCACCAATTAGTTAAAGATCAAATTATTTCTTTAAATTTATGAAAGTAATTGCTTTGAAATTACTTAAGCTTTTCTTGAGATCTCTTAGCCCTATACTCACAAGAGACATTCCACGGCACTATTTGCTGATCTTTTTAGCTGCTCAGAAGGCACGGGAGACATTAGAGAAGAGGCTCAGGTAAGCAGGAGGAAGGGTCACAGAAGGCAGACTACACCAGAGGAGGGCAAGAGGCATTTTAAAGAAGGAGTGTAAACACGTTGATCATGATCATTGAAACCAATTCTTTACAAGAAGTGAAATTTTACAAAAGTCAATCAACCAGAGAATATATGTTAATAAACAACAGAATTGATCCTCATTGCTCCTGTGTGTTTTGCAATCAGTTTGCATGGAGAATATCAGGTGAGAAAATCCTGGCCTGAAATGAGAGTGAGCCTTGAAGAAACTCTGTTCGTAAGCAGAATTAGGACAGAATTTGGTTGTAGCGGTTTGGCGGTCTGGCGAGCTATTTCACAGGGTTTTTGTTTCTTGTGAACTGGCATTTGAGAAAAATAAGATTTTTTTCCTTTCAAAATATTAATCACATATGACTTTCCACTGTATGGAAAGTCTGTAATAGATTTAAATACCCCCGTCATTGAAATTGCACAAGATGAGTAGCCGCTGCTGAGAAAAACCAAACAGGAAAGCAGAGTACTCCATATGAGGAGACTTCCTGAATTTCTCCCTTGTGAATGCTCACAGTCACCCTGAAGGATGGATATTACGCTCTGCTGTAGAGGGAGAGACTCGGGATCCAAGGGATGGCTGACCACTCTAGGTCACAAGGCTGCTGCAATTGAAGCCATGGTTAGAACCCACTGCAAAGCTTGACCATGTTCCCTGTGGGGTGCCGCAAGTTCACAGCATCAGGAGCATTGCCGTATGTGGGGGAAGGGGTACATCCTGGGTTACTGTGCATGGAAACACTCTTCCTTCATACTGAAGAAATTAAAACTTGTGTCCACTGTGTGTGTGTGTGTGTGTGTGTGTGTGTGTGTGTCTGTCTGTCTGTCTTTGTGTGCATGCACCACCTAGTGATGATTACTGGGCCAGCGCAGACTCTGGTCCTGCCATACATTATAAAGACCCAGACAGTAGAAAATGGAAGACTGTTGGGAACATCAAGTCAAGATCTCAAGTGTGTGAGCAAGTGATTTCTCTGTGTCAGAGAAAGAGCTCCAAGCTTCCAGGGCAGCAGCCTCTGCCAGCACCAAGCCCCTGTTGACACGGCAGGTGGAAAAGCAGGGTGCCTGCCCATGGCTTGACCCCGGAGAAGTTTTTCTAATGATACATTTATGAATTCTAATAAGCATGGAAGTACAGACTGGAAATCAGTACATAAACAAGGCTTGATCAGAGGCCTTTCTCATGCACACGTGTGCGGTAACACAGAGTCCATGGGGTGAAGGATAGCCGAAACCACATTCTCACCCGAGTTCACGTTCTAGGTTATATTTGTAAGCATTTCTGTCTCTGGGCTGTGTTGGGGTACATCGGAGACTATTTCAATCAGAAGCTCTCTGGGTGTCCAGGCTCTGTTGACTTGACTGGCTGTGTAGAGCAGCAGTCACAGCTCAACTCGAATTGTGCAAGTTGATAAAGTTATTTACAGTTGACAATCATGATTGGGCTATGGTGAAATCTGAAGTCATGTAGAGACTGAAATGCAGGGTTGTTGCCTCCCAGTGGCCATAATCAATTGCTGGGGCATGGGTGTGACCCTGAGAGTTCAGATGAGGAGACTGCCCTCTTAAATGCTCATTTGAACTGGAGAGTCCTCTGGAAAAACTCGCAGGGGCTGACTTACTAATGTGCAGCCAACACTTTAACAAGTACTTTAAACGCTGCTCAGCTTTGAACAGATAATTGGCCCCGTTCTTCCCTTCCCCGTGTCTGTGGCTCCCGTGGAAATCAATGAGCATTGCATATTCAAAAGGGACGGAGAGAACAAAGTTGTAGTCTGAATTAATGGGATAAAGGCCTGCAGAGCCCTGAAAGCTTGTGCAATTAAATCGCGGCCTCACACAATCCTCCAGGGTCATCAGCAATTTGCTGGCCTAGGAAAGCCAGCTGACTTCCCTTTCAGAGGTGTCACAGTTTATAGAATGCATTTCCTCAGACATCGACACACGGCCATTCTTAGCTCAGAATCTACCTTCTCATTCGGTCTCTTTAGAATTTGTTGTCTTGGTGTCTGGGATGCTGTTAGACCCAGTTACAATCACCAGTTATTACGGAGGCGCAGTGTCCAGTGCAAAGTCACACGCCCGTGAGCACCTGTGATTATCTTATTTTCCTATAAAAGCTTTATGCGATATACATACCGCGTGAATACGTATTATTTACTTCATATGTAATGCGTCATTATATACTTATTGTTCATTGTCTGCGGAAAGCTGCAACTAGCAAGGACTCCGTCAGGTCTGTCACTATAGCCTCGGTATTTGATTTGGTTGGAACTACCAAATATTTGTAATCAACGGAATATTTTTCGGTATCTTCTGCTTGGATATTCACAAAGCCATGAGAATATTTCAATATTTGCCTAAGCAATTTCTCTTTTTTGGAGCAAAGGGAAAGAAGGTATCATTTACTAACTCGCTTTTATATGTTAATTTCTCTCCAAGTGCTTTCCTTTTCTAATGAATCTCAACAGTGGAGCGGGATGCCTCCTTTTTGTATTTTTTTTTTTTAAGAGATGTAGAATTGGAGCTTTAGAGAGATTATGTAATGTGCCAGAGAATGACTCAGAGCCAGCTCTGAACCTCCTGATTCTCTTTCCCCTGGTTAGCTCTTTGAGAGACAGGAAAACCAAATATGAGAGATACGTTGGTATTCAGTCAACGGGAATGAGAGATGACAATGGCAGCTCACTCTGTCCACGAATGAGCTGAAAATGAGCATCGAGAAGGCGGGGGGCTCAGGATTGCCTCTTCAGAAGTCCACAGGCAGCTTGAGGGCTGGCAGGTGACTCTGTGGATTGTGACAGCAGGAGCCCTCAAGCTGGGACCTCATGAGGCCTACACGTCTCCATTTGTTTTTAACAATTGCTGCATATTTCAGACACACCAGTCCCTGCTCTTCGGTGGGCATGATCTCAGAGCCCAACGTCCCCACATTCTTGGGGTCCATGCCCCATTTCCCTCTCCCTGGTCCACCCACCTTGTGCTATCTAACTTCCATAAAAACAGCATCCCAACCTCTTTTTTAATACTTCAAACTTGAACCAGGGTAAGGACCCCAGTTTGGAGTCACACTTTGTGGGTAGCCAAGAGCAGGCTGGCTACCTGTGACAACTGTGCAGCATTACTGCATCTGATCTGGGCGTGCTGTACTGGCTAAGTGCCCTGAACCCTGAATGCCTCAGCCTCACTCACGTGGTCTGTGCTGGGCACACTGTGAAGAGAAGAGATGTCACTCAGGAACTGGGATTGGGAAGGCATCTGTAAAGGGACAGGAGGAAGAACAGATTGGCTGCTCTTCACCGGGTGTTGTGCTAGCTGAATCCTTTGCTGGTATCAGTCTGATCATCCTATGGTCCCTTCTGGCCCCTTTGAGATTTGGGCTATTGTCTTCATTGGTAGGATGGATAACGTGACTTCTGGGCAGTTAACCACCTTTACTAAAGACAGTACTGCCTGAAGGGCTTGGGTGACTCTGGAGCCATCTCTGGGAATGTTAGGAAGGGGACATCTGTACAACTAGGTGATTGGAATTATGTTTATGATACTGATCCTGGGAAGGATAGAATATCCTGTCTGTGGAAAGGAATGAGATTAGGAATCCATTATAATGCCATTCTATACATCTACTGTGGATCAGCTTGTACGGCAGCTCTCAGTTTATCAGCCCTCATGCCAACAGCGTCCTCTCCCTCGAGTGTCATGTTCCAGCCACAGCCTTTAGAGTCTTTACCACGCTATCTCTCATTTCTGCAATGGGGAATGTGTGTGTGGGGGAGGTGGTCACTGGGAGAGCTGGGCAGTCCAGTGAATCTGTCACAGACACAGGGTTACTGAGCGATAGCAGCCGGCACTCCATCCTCAGCCCCAGGCCCTTCTTGCCTTGGTTGCCCTCTCTGGTGGAAAAGGCCCTGGCATTTCCCCATTGCTACTCCATGAAGAGGGAACTGTCTTCCCTCAACATCTTAGATGGATTGTGCCTTGACATTTCCCAGATTTTTTTTACATACCCCCTGTATCATCATGGTGCCTCCTGAAGTTATGTGACATTTCATGTAACTTTTCTGTTCCTTATCTAAAGTTTCCAGGTTTCTCCTATTATAAATAATGCTGATTTGACCACTCTGGATTGATGAGTATTTGACCGAATTTCTGTTTTCCCCATGTGGATTCCTATGAATACCACAGAGCCTGTGAGCCAAGGCCCTTCAGAAGCGCAGTTCGATCAGGTTTCCAAGAAGGCATCACGCCATCATCGCAAGGCCTTTCATCGACATTCAATCCTGCGCCAACTTGGCCGGTCTGGGTGCTATTATTATTTTAGTATGTATAACTGACTACTAACTAGACTATAGGGTTCTATTTTATTTGTTGTTATTTTATCAATTGCTTCTTTATGTTTTTTTTCTCTTGTGTATTGATATGCTAGCTTATCTTCACTGGTTTTCAGGAGCTATTCCTACCATAAAACAATCATCTTCTTTGTCTGTCCTGTTTTCCTGGCTTCCCTGCTTGCCCTGGCTGTCTGTTTGCTCTTTTGATTAACAAGAGATGGCTCCTAGAGCCAGGTGCATGTTTCCTGCAGTTCTCTAAGCCAAATGCTGCCTGTCACCCCATTGGGTGGGAAGTGGTTGCAGTCGGGAGCATGAGACTGAATCATTTAATAGTCTCATGTTAGCACATGGCGTGCTGGTGTGGAAAACAGCAGAGAGGAAGCACGCCATACGGGGGCTCTGTTAAGGTATGCAGACACAGGAAATGAGTCACGGATGGATTTCCAGGCTTCCAACTTTCCAAAGGAGCACACAGACGGGTTTCTGAGTATTAGGCTGCTCGGTAAGGAGGGCGAGGGGGTGGGGGCTCAGGGTGATGCTGGCAAAGCAAAGGAAGGAGCACCCTAACTCAGTCCCTCACGATGGTAACCACACATCTCTCACTCTGTCTGCAGAGGGCTCGGGAAAGATGAGCCGTCAGTGGGACATCCACTTTCCCTACCCACCGACTGTGTAAGTTAGCACAGTTGCTTTCTTCAGATAATTAACTGGGCCTCAGTTTTATCACCTATAAACCGAGCACGAGGTTATGATGAGAAAATAAAGTTGCTCTCATGTTATATATGAAGAGACGGGCACAGAGACAGGAAGTTTTCTGAGTGTATCACAGCTGGTCACTCTGCTTAGCTCGGAAGCCAGTGAGGGAATGAAAATGGATACCATCTTCTGTAAGGGCTACCCAAGAGGACACAGCATGGAGAGCACTTGCCCATAAGCTTGAAGACCGTCCCCAGACCCTGCACAGAAGTGGGAGGGGAAGAACAGGTCCACGCAGCTGCCCTCTGACCTCCTGTGTGCACAAGGCCCCCATCCGCCTTACATCACACATATGTGCAATAATAAATTTGAAAAAAAATCATAAGAAAGTGGCTTGTGTGTTTTGAAAACATTATTGCCATATTCAGTATCTTAAGAGAGAAAAACAAAACAACAAAAACCACTAGCGTGCAGGACTAGGAATTAAAGCCCAGCAACTGGCCTGGCTTCTTCTCATTCAGATGTCTAACTATTCATTTGACTTCCACGGTGAGCAGTGCAGGCTCTGAGCTGAGTAAGAACCTTGACAAAAAGTCTGCTGAGAAGTTACACATGCCCACCTGGAAGAGTGCACTCAAGGCTAGGGTATGAGAGTGTCAGTGGCCTTTCCCTGCTGTCTGTGTTGGGTGTGGTGGCTTCTCAGATGTGATCTGAGCACTGACAATGGGCAGGAACCATCAGTGTGAGTGGAGAGGACAGGAGGGAGGACGGAGGGGAGGATGGGAGGGAGGAGAAGAGGGAGGACAGGAGGAAGGACGGGAGGTAAGACAGAAGGGAGGATGGGAGGGAGGACAGGAGTGTGGCTGGGCTCCTGGACATGGAGAGCAGAGGTCTGGGGGTGAAAAGGGGTGTGGCTTCTCTGGATGGAGCAGATGAGCCCTAGTGAGAATCAAAAGAGCCCCCCCCCCACAGGACTGTTGAAGTAAGAGGCCCATGCAAAGTACATGTGGACAAAAGGCAAGCCTCCTGCCACCCAGGCTCACAGCCCTGAGCCTCTGATGAGGGCTTTTGAGGCCATGTGGTCTTGTGGATGGAAACGGTCTGGGAGGAATGTTCTGGCAGTCGCACTTTTGGCTTGATTTAGATGCTTCTGTTGGGTAGCGGGTACTAAGGAAACAAATGAGTTTATTGGGTAGCTTTAGGAGTGCCAAGCCTTGCCCAGAGACAAGATGACAGGTCCTCATGGTCCCCACCACACCCCCACAGGTGCTAATAAATACCAGGCAGAGGCTGTCTTTCCATTTATTTATTCACTCCCAAGGTCCACAGAGCAAGCAGGGACTCTCCTAACCTGGGCTCTCCCATTGACTTCATTTAGGGAAGACCATGTTTAATGACGCTTAAAGTATCCTTTGGGTCCCATGATCTCTGCTTAACCACGATCTAAACGGAAATACGCATTTTAATCAAAAATTAAACACATTCAGTATATTTTTTTGTTCTTTCCCAAGGCAAGGTGATTCTCCCTGGAAATTCGAGAGCATCACTCTGATATTGTTTGACACTTGTTTGACCCATCTCTTTCCATTTTAAAAACTCAGTAAAGTGATAGAAATTCCTGATAATGTGTAGTTATCTCCTCTCTTCAGCACACCTGGAGTCTTCCAGGCAGACATTGTTGGAGGGCTGTCTGCACTGCAAGCCATGGGGGTTGAGCTGGAAGGGAGGGCAGGAGACAGGCCCTGAATCTGAGGTCCCTGCAGGTCGAAGCACTTAGCCTTTGTCCTACAGTTTGAGTAGGGTAGCCTTGGTGAGTCTTAGAAATCAGTGTGTGTGAGCGAAAACTGGGGCACAATCCTGGTTTCCAAAGTGGAAAAGCCTTCTCTGTTTGTGTCTTACACATAAAGAAACTGAGGCAGAGGAGATACAGAGATTTACTAAGATGACAGCTACGGAATGGCAGATTTGACTGGTAACTGTTCCACAGCTGACTCCAACACCAGCAACTGAGAGAAATAAGGAAAACTTGGCAGGGGATTGAAGACACACAGACACACACACACACACACACACACACACACACAGAGAGAGAGAGAGAGAGAGAGAGAGAGCCATTTTAAAAAAAAAAGTTAGAAATTCTGAATCAAAGTAAGGTAGTGTAAACAGAGAGGTAAGGATGGGAAGGAAATGTATGGGAGATCGACCCTAACGCTCCCTCTTCCTCTCACACAGCCTGAGCCCCACATCCTCTGCTCCCTCACACCAAAGGTTTACTTCACAGAAAAAAATGGCGAGTGAACCATGCAACTTCCTTATCATTAGGTTTAAGAGAAAAGTAGTCAACGGAGGAGAGGTGGCCAGCGAGAGGCCGAGTGTGTGTACGTCTGGGAAGTCTTGGGGAGCCATGAGGTGAGTGGACAGATATGCCTCTGAGCATCTCTCACTCACAGAGAGCACTTGGCTGTTGCTCAGGTGTCCTGAGGAATAGATTCACCTGCTCCCTGGGACTTTCCCCGGCAAAGGGACGGCTACAGACGTGATTAAGGTAAATACCGTGAAGTGGGGAGAAAACCCCATGGTGTATAGATCAGCTCAGATAACCACACAGGTCCTTACAAGGGCAAGGAGGAGGCAGAGGCAGGTGAGCTACACTGGGCCAGACATTGATGGCCGCGAATGAAGGACGGAGGCTGTGGGTCAGGGGATGCAGGAGGCTTCTAATGCTGAAGGACAAAGAAGAGGCGGGGCCAAGTGTGAAGGACAAAGAAGAGGCGGGGCCAAGTGTGAAGGACAAGGAGGAGGCGGGGCTAAGTGTGAAGGACAAGGAGGAGGGGGTGCTAAGAGCAGAGAGGCTGGATGCTGTCTGGGAGACACCACAGCAGCACCAGGAAGGTAGCACAAGCCCTACCCTCAGAACCCAGCTAGGTCAGAGAGGAGCCACAGATGCAGAACCAAGGATTTCAGCTGAGGGCTCTGGTCTGAGGTACTTGGATAACCAGTGTGTTCTGCTCCCTGCCTCCTGTAGGAAACACTTCATTGAGTCACCGAGTCATAAAACAGAGATGGAAGAACACACGGAACCCAGGGAAAGGACGGCACAGTTGTCTCCTCTGCCCGTGCACAGAGAATCAGGCATCTAGTTTATGAGGACTAAAGTGAAGTGAGTCCTGACAAGGTCACTTAATGACCTTGAGAGGGCCCCTCCACGTTCCATTTCAGAGGGTCAAATGTATTCACGCTAAGTATTACTTTTATCATAAAATATTCGAACACTAAAAATAACGTTATTGACTACGGTCAATATATATATGAAATCTCACGAAGTCACACTAACCATAGAGATTATTTACAAGTGTATTGAAACGTTTACAAATACTAAATTTGACAATAACATTGGTGTTATATTTTAGAAACATTTCTTCATTTCGATTTTGAAGAGGTTTTTCTCAAATTTTAGAATAGAACTTTCATTTCAGTGCTGAAGTGGAAGCTTCTAGTTTCTTTGGAAAGTTAGGTATGTCAAATGACATTTTCCCGGGGCGCACAGGTGAAGGGATGTTTGCCTGAAGCAGACACAGGTGAAAGGATGTTTTCCTGGAGCAGACATGTGAAAGGAGCCAGGATGAAGGAGTGTAACTATGACCAACCCCACATACAGTGGGAGATGAGCCTCAATTTGACTTGCTCTACCTTGTTGTTCTTCACTAAAGACAAGCATGTGTTAGTTCGCCTTACACAGCTTTGTTGAGAGCTTGTGGTAACGCAGCCATTGGGAGGAGCCTCCCCGAGAACTCATGAGGTTCCTGCAGCAGCTTGCCCCCTCAGCAGCCTCACCTCAGGCCAGATGGTGAGCCTAATGGTTTCTTAAGGACTGAACTATAGCTGCTGGTTTGTGCCTGGTGTCTGCCTGCCTACAGGACTGGTCTGCAGCTTCAGAATCGTATTTGGTGTTGGCTATGGAACCCAGCAGCTCCCAAAGAACTATTGCTGAACAGGTCCACTTCCCCCATATCCTAATAACTTTTCCCTTCCGCTACCTCTGCTGGGTAGTGGGCTAGAGATCAGGCTGAAACCTTATTAAAAATAGGTTTATATTTATGCCTACTCTCAAAACAGTTTCATAGGACAAAGACCTTTGCTCATAGTTCATGATTGGGGGCGCGGAGTGGGGGGGAACCCCCTCCTACATACTGACCTATTTTTGAGCCAAAGTCCTGTGTACCCAGGCTAGCCCCAAACTAACCTTGTGGTCAAGGATAACCTTTAGCTTCTGATCTTTCTGTCTCTACCTCCCCAGTGTTAGAAGGACAGGTATGTGCCTCCAGGTATATTCGGCACTGGGAATCAAGCCCAGGGCTCCCTGCGTGCAAGGTAAACACTCTACAAGCTGAACTGTATTCCCAGTGTGGAGGACATGTCTTGATGGGTGAAATATCATCATGACATCGGCCACTAGCTGAGCTCAACTACACAAACATTTCTTTCCTAATACATAGACACCTCAGAGAAGAGTTGAGTTTATGACAGGAACTCTGGCACACAAATTCTAATGGTGAATTCTGGCTGATTCAGTCACCTTGTGACTACAGTTCTCTTTTCCAGAAGGGGAAACATTCTCATTAGTGGGTGTTAGCATTGTGCCAGTATCAAAGAATAGATTCGGGAGCCAGCGCTCCACACCTGGCTGTACCCTTAAGAGCTGTGTGACTTTGGCCAGGTCATTTCAACATGCTGAGTGTGCCTCAAATTCCTCTTGTGTAAGAGGCAGCAATATCTACCTCAGAAGACTAGGAGATGATTTATAAGCCCTCATAACAGAGATATTAGGGCATCAGACAGTTCATATACAGGCTCTACAACTTAAGCAAGTGTTTGTTTGGAATGTGCTGTGTGGAGCTGTGCAGTTCTCACTGCAACGAGGGACAGGAGGATGCAACTCCCACCACAAGCCACTCATATTCTAAAGGAAGGCCTGTGCTGGTGTAACAAGGTACCCAGTAATAGAAAATTAAGAAGAAATTGGTCAATTCTGAAAATAAAAACTGTTTTATTCAATGAGAGCAAAAGTGTTCAAAATAATTATTGTTTCTCTAAATATTGAAACATAAAATTAATGGCCACTTTCATGAAGGATTGGTTTTTGTGTTAGGTAGTCCTCTGTGGGTATTTTACACAAAGATGTTTGTAAGAGAGAAGGTGGCAAACAACACAGGGCACCCTGCCAAGCACGTCTAAGATTTTCTCACCTAATTCAATGGTCAGCAGACTATGAGGTCTGTATGCTCACTGTATGAGTTCTCTGAATCTCAGATACATTATGGTACAAGGGGGATGCAAATCCAGGAAAATCTCTCAGGCTTAAAGCCAATTTGGTTCTTGCTGAAGCAGAGGTTTTCAATTTTTTTTTTTTTAGAAAACACAGCTTTAACATAAAATTCTGTGCTATTAAATGCATTGTTTTATAAGTGGAAGCATAATTTATGGTTATCACGTTTTAAACCAATTACCGTGATAACTGTAAACATTTATTTTTATAAAGTCGATCAATGAGAACAATGTGGCTTTTGCGCTGAACACAGAAATCTGACCCTGTAGTCACGGTCAAGCCATTTCTAGCTGTTCTGGTCCTCCTGTTCAAGACAACTCCTCATTGTACAATTGCACACTAAACAGATTTTTAAATAAGTCCTCTTGTAATCCAGTTCATTCTTCAAATAGGCAACTCGGATGCTCAGAATCGCAATTAAAGTCTATTTGATTATTTTATTATAAATATTTATCCAGCATTTCTCTGTGCCAGGCAGGGGCACTGGGTACCAGGGACCCTCGGATACACGTGACCATGGTTCTTAGCCTCAGGGTGAGTGGAAGTCCTGGGGAGTTGAACACTGACTGATTGATTTGTTTTTCCTCCAGCAGTGTAACTGTACATTGTCTAGCTAACCTCTGTGGAAAGATCTGTCTCAGCTGAGTTTCTCCTCAGATGTCGTGGGTTATGGGCATCTGGCACAGAGTGGCTGGCATCCTTGAGAAACTGTAACTGGGACTCTACCTTCTTGCCTTTACTCACATACAGTGGATCTCGGCTGTGGCTGGTAACACTGAGCACTAGTGTGTTTACTTTAGTGCCTGGGAACTGGTAAATACTAAGTCAGGATTGTAGACACTCTGACATTCTTACAGACCTCTGGATACTTTCACCTTAGAAGTGCAGTTTGTGACACTGAAGGAAACATAGTATCCACCCTAGAAGTGCAGCTGACAGTCAGCAGTAAAACTGGACAGAGTGAACTCTGCATTTTCATTTCTTAAATTTAGTCCATTAGACAAGAGAACCTGATTACAGACTTTATTTTCTTTCACAATCATTTTTAAGATGAAGAATAGTCTTAACTATATCTTTAGGGGTTGGAAAATGATTTGCTTTCAAAGTTGGGGATCTTCACAGCAAACAATTCTGAGAGTGAACTCTAAAACCTGGCCGTGCTGAGCTTTGAAAGCAAGACCGAATAACATCTGGGAGGAGGACAAACGTGTGTGTAGCCTTGGAACTAATTTATGAAAGTAGAGCTCTCACCCTTAATGTTTGCCACCCACCAATGGTCCTGTCATAACTCTCCAAGGGACAGCCCTGGGCACTGCAGGAATGGCCAGTAGGAACAAGAGTGTCCTAGCCTCTTCCTCTGGGGTAAGAGTCATACTTCAGGTGGTGTGATGGTTTGAACATGCTTGGCCCACGGGAAATGGCACTATTAGGAGGAGTGGCCTTGTTAGAGAAAGTGTGTCACCCCGTAGTCAGGCTTTGTGGTCTCCTATAGTGCTCAAGCTCCTCCCAGTGCAGAAGAGAGTCCTCTGCTGGCTGCCTGCAGAACAGTCACCCCCTAGCTGCCTTTAGATCAGGTTGTAGAACTCTAAGCTCCTCCTGCACCACGCTTGCCTGCACACTGCCATGCTTCCCACCATGATGATAACAGACTGAATATGTAAGCCAGCCCCAATTAAATGTTTTCCTTTATAAGAGTTGCCTTGGTCACGGTGTCTTTTCACAGCAATGAAAACCTGAGATAGACAGTTGTCAACAAAATGGCTGGAGGTGGGCAGATCCCTCTACTGGCCCCACCATGTCTACTGCTGCTGAGGTCCAGCTGTGCAAGGGCAGTTGTGAGACTTCCTGTTTGTCTGAGACTTCCCCAGTAGGTAACTGACTTGAAGACTAGCCCTTGGCCTGTCCAGAGTTTTCTCAGAATTACAGCCTTCTTCCTTCCTTCTGCCTCACCCCTGCCCTTCACAACCTGTCAGAGCTCCACCTGCTTGCTTCCACCTGCCTTCTTCAGAGTTGTCCCACACCCCTGCATAGCTCCTCATCCTATGGGGAGAGCCGGAACTGACACAATGCCAGGGGATGAAAGGACTTTCTTTGTTTCTTTCTTTCTTTCTCTTCCTTCCTTCCTTCCTTCCTTCCTTCCTTCCTTCCTTCCTTCCTCCCTCCCTCCCTCCCTCCCTCCCTCCCTCTCTCTCTCTCTCTCTCTCTCTCTCTTTCTTTCTTTCTTTCTTTCTTTCTCTCCTTCTTTATGCAAGGTTCATACAGAATGATAATGGGGGCCCAGTAACATTTATGTTTTCCCTATTCTGTCTTTCAACCCCAGGTTCTTTAATGGACTACCCCACAATGCTAACCAGGGAAAACTTTTAAAAGCATTCCAACTGTGTAGGAAATAAAAGATTCTTTAGGAAATTCTGGCAAAAGCAATGAAGGTTGATCTGGAATCCAACATAAAAGAGGATATTAAAACTGATAAAAAAGGAGAGAGTTGTCCAGCCACCGTGTGTCCTGGTGATGTAGGAGCATGCTTACCTAGGCAAACGTCTGTGGAGGCCATGTTGGGCTTCTGAGCTTTGTAACTTTGAGGCAGAGTCTCTCACTGAATCTGGTGCTCAGGGCTTTAGCTAGTCTAGCTGCCCAGCTAGCTCGAAGGCTGTGTCTTTCGCCATGTAGAGCTGTGGTTATATGTGTTTGGCCAGTCTTGGCTGTCATGTAGGCATGCAGTACTGCTTTACATGTGTGTGGCCAGTCTCTGTGGTTATGTAGACTCTGGGGCTCTGCACTCAGGTTCTGATGTTTGTACAACAAACACTTTACCCATGAATCTACCTTCCCAGTTCCTTAGTCATTTTTTTTAAAAATGTGGAAAAGAAACTTTGAAGAGAAGCTGGGGACGGTGGCACATGCTTCTTCGAGGTAGACTCAGGAGGGGAGTCAAGGACATAAGGTCACTGTCTGTTCCAGAGCCAGTCTCAAGCCAGCTTGGCCTATATGACACTGTCTTTAAAAAAAAAAATAAAGCAAATGAATGAATGATATAAAAGAAAGAAAGTCTGGGTAAGGGCTTTGATGTTTGTTTATTTATTTAATTTGGTTCCAGAGGAGGTTGAAAGTAATATTCTGAGAATAAGGATCCGTCACAGTTAAGAAAGGAAGCAATTAGAGTAGAAAAATATCTCAGATGTCCTTTCCAGGTCAGTATGAATAGCAACAACATTCCAGAGAGAGTGCCAACCCATCACGGGGCAGGAGAGACTTGGAGGCAGGAAATAATGCTATTGAGTGTGCATTTTTGCAGCTAAATGGAAAGTCAGGCCAAGGAAATGGAGGGCAGACGGAGAAATGGCAGGAGAGGGTTGCTCTGTCTTTGAAGTGCATTTTCAAAGGCTAGAAACCAAATCTGAACTTGATGCTTACCAGATGTAAAATGAACGTGTCCACATTAAAACCAAGCAAACAGATGAGAATGGAACAGATCATGAGAGAGAGAGAGAGAGAGAAAGAGAGAGAGAGAGAGAGAGAGAGAGAGAAAGAGATCCCTGAACTGCTCACACTTTCTGCAGTGGCCTTCAGGAGGCTAACTCAAGGAAATGGTAAAGGAGAACCACCCCCAATTTGTGTCTGATTATGCAGAACTAGAGTGAAAAACTTTCATAAGGTGCCCAAGGCACCAAAAGGATGGCAGGTGCGGAGATGGGCTCAAGTCAGAAGCTCTTTCCAGATCGTCAGAAGAGAAGCCTGAGTCTGTCAGCCGACCCTTCAAACTCTGCGTTTCTGTTACAATGTTGCAGGTAACTAATATCCTCCTCTCACCTCTGCCTTCAGGAGCTGGTCTCCAAGGACAGCACTTCAGGAAAGCCCTGTCAAACCCCGGGTTGCTTTTCATTACTGAATTCTTTCTGTAAGTTGTGTCATCCGTGTTAAGATAGCAAATTCACATCCAGTTGGTTTCTGAAGGAAGAAACTGCCTCAAATTATCCTTTGATTTTCTTCAATATACAAAGAATCAGAAAGTGTGTGTGGGGGTGGGTGGGTGGGGATTTGAGAGTTGAGCCGTTTGGTTTTTGTGTAGCTTCTCTAGAGGATAACATGGAGCTGATCACGTGAACTCCACAGAGTGAGCACTTCCTGCCGCTCCACTTCCTAGGACAGCTCCATTCACCCCATACGCAGGCATCTTTCTCCTCTTAGTGTTAATGGGAATCACTCTGCTGTATCAAAAGGAGAATAGGCTCCTTTGTCTTTTTAATTGGTCCTATAAAACAATAAATGAACACACTATGCAAGTTCTATCTAGAAATAAATTTTGGCTCTCCATAGTATGTTGCTTTAAAAAAAAACATTTTTCTTTTAAAGAAGATAATATGTAGTTTCCTGGTTGGACACTAGCTAGGAACTAGACCCATAAAAAAGTACATCAAGATTAAAGGGATAATAGGTAATTTTGTTCTTTAGTAAGAGGCTGTTGCTGAGATTGTCTGCAGAACTCGGGCAGAATACAAAGCATAGAGAGCCTGTTACGATGAAGCAATTGCAACCGCAGTTTAATGGAGGACAGGAAAGCAATTAACAGTGTAAAGTCACTGGTGCGAAGGATGGGCCTCGAGATTAGAATCTTATTAAAACAAAGGCTGGTACAACTTGATTATAATGAGTTAAGTTGAAGGATCTCCAAAACAATCTCTGTGTACAGATGTGGGAAAGAAAACATCATTTACCCCATTATTACACTTTGGCCACAGAAAGTGTGGGTAGCACTGGCTGCTGCTGCCTCCTCCTCCTCCTCCTCCTCCTCCTCCTCCTCCTCCTCCTGTTCTCCTTCTCCTTCTTTTCTCCTTCCCCTTCCTCCTCCTCCTCCTCCTCTCCTCCCTCCTCCCTCCTCCTCCTCCCCTCCTCCCTCCTCCCTCCCTCCTCCTCCTCCTCCTCCTCCTCCTCCTCCTCCTCCTCCTCCTTTCAACTGAGGGAGCTTGTAACCAAACTGGGCACGAGTTGAGTGCTGGCCAAGCCTGAAAGGGTTGATGGTAATCTGGGGAACTTTCTGTCATCACTACCTAGTGGGTTCTACTCCCCCAAGCCCACTGCCCAACACTGCAAATCTCTGTGTTTTTTTTTTGTTTCTTTGTTTTGTTTTTTCTTTTTACAACAACACCACTAAGAATGTTTCAAAGGCCAGTATAAAAATGAGCTATGGTTTGTGGTAAACTGAACTGTAACCAGGCTTTGCCCTTCCTGGTTCAGTCAGGGTATGAAGAAGGATGAAGGATGAGGTAGAGGAGAAGTGGGCTTAAAAAGATGAAACAACAACAAACTAGACCCCCAACCCCAACAAACTAAGCAAACAAGGAACACAGCCCAAAAACCCGCCATGACTTAAGAGGCATTATTCTCATGTATTGGCTCCCTTAAACTGGCACACGCATCTTTTAAAAATAGGTTTTTAAAGCACAGGTTAACTAAAATTTCAGTCAAGCACACACTATATTTTTTAATAAAAATAGACTTGAATAATATTCTATTTCCCTTTAATTTTTAAAGAATAATTTTATATTTTACAAGCCACTTAATAAACTATGGATGCATATTTTATGAAACAAGACATACTTGCTTCTATTTTTAATGAAACTGTTTCATGTACCCATGTGAGATAAAATGTTGTGTTGAATTAAAAGAAATATGACCTAATGAGTTAGGAGTTGGTTTTGTTGTTGTCATTTTTGATTTTTGTTTGTTTGTTTAACAAAACTTAAGACCAAGGTATCATGAATTGGTTGCTACGAAGATGCAGGTGTCAGCTCAGCACTACTGAACTCCTGAATTACTCTGTTGGGTAGCACAGTGGAGGCCATGTTTTTACCATGATCTTATACCGGGAAGCTGCCTGTTGCCAGCTAGGTGTGTATACAACTAGAACGTAAATAACTCATGTATGCTCACGTGTGTGTGTGTGTGTGTGTATGTGTGTATGTATGTGTGTGTGTGTATGTGAGTGTATGTGTATGTGTGTGTGTGTATGTATGTGTGTGTATGTGTGTGTATGTATGTGTGAGTGTGTGTGTATGTATGTGTGTGTGTAAGTGTGTGTGTGTATGTGAGTGTATGTGTATGTGTGTGGGTATGTGTGAGTGTGTGTATGTATGTATGTGTGTGTAAGTGTGTGTATGTGTGAGTATGTGTGTATATGTGTGAGTACGTGTGTGTATGTGTGTGTGTGTATGTGTGTGTGTGTATGTGAGTGTGTGTGTGTCTGTGTGTCTGTGTGTGTGTGTGTGTAGGCCTGAAGCTGATGCTAGGTTTCTTCTTCTAGTGTTCCAGCTTTATCTGAGGCATAGTCTTTCACTGAACCTTGAGCTCCCTTGAGCTGTCAGCTTCTTATCAGAATTCCATGTCACTGCCTGCCCAGTGCTGGGGTGACTGATGGCCACCTCGGAAGCCTGCATCTGTGTGGGCACTGAGCATCTGAGCTTGGGTCCTCACACGTGTGCAGCATGCATTCTATCCACTGGCACCGTCTCCCATGGTTGTGGATTTGCATTTCATGGACGACGAATGAACGAAGCCGCCTTGTATGCTCGCGGATGGGCGACATTTCCTCTGCTGAAATGCCCATTCAGTCTTTTGAATGGGTTTAGATTCCAGCTTAGTACTGAATGACCAAGCTGTCAGTAACACATCTGAGGTTTTTTACGCACTGCCTCAGTGTCCTCCTTGTGACGGGGATGAGACAGTACTTGTGTCACAGGGATGCTTTGAGATTCAGTGTGCTAGTACACGGAAAGTACTTAGTATAGGAGCTGGCCTTCCGTAAATATTAAACCTTATAAGTATTACAAGCATTACCTTAAAATATTTTTATCTCTTCATTCTATACATGGCCTTCTGGTATCTGTCATTGCAGTAACGTTTTTGATCCATGCGGCTTCAGGTTACTTCTGAGTGATGAGGTGAGGTGGGTCTCTGTTGCGGTTTTCTTTCCACACGGGTGAACAGACTCTCAATGCCAGGTTTTGGAAGGCACACCTCTGTTTGACTTTTCCAGTCTCAGCTCCATCATGAATTATTTCTAGATGCTCCACCTTTAAAAACCGGACCACATATGGGGGTCTTGTGCCGACATCACAGCTGTTAGTAACACATTTGAGGTTTCTCACGCAGGTGAGCCTTGGTTAGTCCCGACTTTACACTCACAATTCTTAAGGGTGGATATCTGCTTTCTTGAGAAGAAAAGTGTCTTCTGGTTAAACCAGTTGGCTGCTCCCTCCCGTCCTTTCTTCGCTGTCCCGGTTTTGCTTCTGTGGTAAAAATTCCCCAACAAGAAGCAACTGAAGGGACAGAGCGTTTATTTTGACTCACAGGTCCAGGGTACAGTCCGTCATACCAGGGAATTGAGGGTGGAAGACGCTTCGAGGAACAAGTCACATGACATCCACGGGTCAGGAGCAGAGACAGAACAAAGGCGTGCCTGATGACCGTCCAGCTCATCTCTACTCTTAGTCACCCGGGACCCTCCTTTAAGGGACAGTACCAGCCACAGTGGCTGGGGTCTCTGTGTTATTCAGTGTAATCATACGGTACCCAGAAGAGCTCACTGACCATCTTCTTCTACACGATCCCTCACTGAGGCTCTCTTCCCAGGTGATTTCAGATTGTCGTGTGGATAGCTAACAGTGACAATCACCAACCATTTAAAAAACAAAACGTCGTCTTAAGGTACTCACTAGAGAAAGTTCTGCCTCTTTTATGAAGTCTCTTCTCGTACACCAGCGTGTGGTATATCAATTCACGGTTTATATTAAAATTGCCACATGTTTACCCTACTGCTTTCCTGCTTAGCTTTGTGGGGCTCACAGAGCCTGCAGTTCTGTGATGTGTCACCACAAATGTTCTCCACATATGAATGGTACATCAGAGGTCAGGGGTCACCTGCCATGGACCTGCTTCATAAGTGGACTTGTTTCAGGACTGGTATAACTCCCAGTGAAGGTGGAGATGAGGAAGAGAGAAGTGGAGACATGTGATGGCTTCAAGTGCTTCTTGACCAGCAGCTGTCATTAATGGGTGTGGTCCACACTGTGCACAGACTGCCAGGCACACAGCAAGAGCAAGGTGCAGAGTCCTCTCTTGGGGAGTGAAGGTAGACAATGAGGTAATGAACGCTCTGCCATAATGGCAGGCCTACAGATAACGCACATGTCTTATTTTCAAGTTTGAGAATCTGGGTCCTCCAGTTCTAACTTCTCTTCCAGGAAACTCAGCAGCACTCAGGCAGCCTGGCTTAGCATTCCATCATGTTAACACATAGCTACTGCTGAGAGCTGCTGTGCTCTAGTGAAGATGAGCTTCCGTTTGCCACAGTCACCATGCTCTCCCCTTCTGCCTCACCAACCAGTCACTTCCCTCACCAAACAGGTTCTGTGACCTATGCAGACATTTAAGCCCTTGGCAGTTCTCAGACAAATATGCTTCTGAGTAACATGTAAGACTATTCTAGCTTTTCATGATTAGATACATTGCCATCTATATATTAACATTCTGAATGTGTGCTCAGATGCATTTAATTACTGAGGGGTCAGTAGAGAGAGTTCAAATTTCACTCAAAAGTGGTCAGACTTCCTCTCCAATAAGGCAGCAGAGTGCTCATTTCCTTAAACGCCAACCAGAAGTGGGGAGGACGGACTCACTCATCTTTATCTAGAAGGTCACCGACGGACCTTCACTCTAATGTCTTTCAGGTAGTGGCAGCACTGAGGGGACCCTCACAGCCCTCTATGTGTTCCCAGTTTCTTTCTTAGGCAGATATGCCTGTACACGACATGTCCGTTCACTTCCCGTGTTTAGTTTCTTAGTGTCACGTCCCTGACAAATTAATTGGGACTCTTTCTGTTGGGAGTATTGACTCTTTTATATTAATAAACACCACAGTGTGCCAAATATAGAATGTATCTCTCACGATGACAGTCACCAACGCTAGCCTTTACTTTGTGAGTCTTCCTCATAAAAAGTCTACAAAAAAATATGTCCTTGTATTGCCTTGCACCCGTGTGTGTCCGTCTGTGCAGGCCCATGCGTGTGCATGTGGTGCATGTGCCTGTGGAGGCCAGAGGACTATCCTGGGTACTGTTCCTCAGGAACTGACCACCTTGTGCTTTCTTTAATGTTTTTGAGGCTATAATTTAATTACGTCTTGCTCTTTCTTGCTCTTTGAGGCAGGATTTCTTGGTGGCTTGGAGACTGCTGATTGAACCCCAGGAATCTTCCCTCTCAACCTTGGATTATAAATGCCACCATCACATCTGATTTTTTTTTTTTTTTTAACGAGGGTCCTCAGGACTGAGCCCAAGTCCCTGTGAGCACTTTACTGACTGAGCCATTTTTATAGCCTCTGTTTTATCTTGATCTAGTGTACGTATGCACGTCCTTTTATAATGCACTCTTTGAGCCATCCAGAAGTTAATTTAAGCTGCGATTTCAAGTGGTAATTTTTGAACGTCATCTAGCTGCTGGTCTTCATACTATTTTGGAACAGTCATCCTTAGCCCATTTATTTATAGTCTTTATTACTGCGCTAAATTACCATAATTATTTGTGCCTATTTTTGTATTCTTTACTGATTAATTTCTTCTGACTTCATGTGGCTTTAACTGCTATAGTTTAATGGATTAATATCTAGAACAATTATTCTTTTTCCAAGTTTTTTTTCATTACGATTTCCCTGGATTTTTACTAGGTTTTTGTTTTTGTTTTTTTTAATGAACTGACAGCCATTTTTCGAGGCATCTTTCCCGTGGCAGCTTTGCTAGGTTTATGTACATTTGTTTCAGGACAGGCTGGTTGCTTTATGCTGTGAAACAGTTTAATCAGCATAGGCAATTTTATTTCCTCAAGGTTTATGAGAATTCATTTGTAAAACCAGGGGCATTATTTTTTTTTTCTTTTTTTGTAGATACCAGAGTAGTATCTCTAAGTGACTTTTAAAAAGTTATCCTGTGATTATTGGTGAATTTGAGGCTTTCGTTATAGTCTCTGACTTCCTTTATTGTCTAGAAGAACAACATAGGCTGCACCACAGGATATAATCTCCATATCAGGAGGACAGCATGCAGTGGACCCACATAAGACATTTTTAACATACCAACTTTCTGGGTGCTTTAGGGAACTCATAGAAACGGTGTTTGATGACAATGACTGTTGCCGACGCTGTATAGACCCATCACTCCTGCCTCCCACACACATGCCTTCTGCCCAGTGATGTTTCCACTCTCCATGAGACCCACACCTCTGCAGACTGAGTCAGTGCTCGGCTCCCCTTAGGCCCCTGTTTCTCCTTCTGCACATCACTGCTGGACAGTTATGGCCCCTCTTCAGCAGGTGTTCTTACACTATTGTAGTGAACTTTCTCGGTGCCTGTGTCCTTCACAGAACATTCCCACGTCTGAACAGAGTCTGGGCCTTACTCATCTCCATCTTCCTGCATGAAGGAGTTTAGATGTTCAGTAGCATTACTGAATCCACAAGGCAAGGCTGTGGCCTTCCTGGAGGAGGGGAAAGAAGCAGGCAAAAACACTGCCTTTCAATGGGATTCCTTAGGTGGAGGAGCCAGGCAAGGAGGCAGGAAGTGGTTTAAGCTCTCCCTAGACCTTCCATGGAACGGGAAAGATTTTGTCCACAATGGAGAAGCAGAATGAGTGCTCCTACACATGGGCAGCCAGATGAGTCACCTTCTGGCAGCAGGAATGCACAGTCCTGGAGAACACCAAAATACAACAAATAGCTCTGGGCTTTTCAACGATGTCCCAGAAGGACAGGTACATCAGTCTGGTCCCTTCAGGATATAGTTGGATCCTGTGCCGCCTCTTTAATCTGTAGTCATGCACATCCCTGATTATTTATGCTAAAGTTTGATGGCAAAAATGCTTCTTTCTTATTTCTTTTTGACAACGGATGTTTGGAGGAGTCAAGAGAACAGTAACAATGTAACATCGATTTGGAGTTAGCAGCTTTTGATGAAATTGTGTTAATTACACGGCCCACATTAGCACAGTTCAGTTTTGAATGTTATTCTCACCCCAGGCACTTGGGAACTTGAATTTTACTTAAGAAAACAAGTAGACTAGAATTACCACACACAGCTTGTGAGTGAAGCCACAGAGACAACCGGGCTGTTAGGAGCCCTCAAATTGACCTAGAACAGGAGACAGCGTAGAAGCTCATCTGTGGACTCTGCGTGCTTCTGCACAGATCCACATGTTATTTAATTCTTCAGCACCAGAAGCAACAGTTACTATGGCTGGCTTTGCATCAGCACAAGTGACTGTCTGTGCTGGTGCTTTGAAAACCTGACCCTGCCACTCTCACTGGCTGGTTTATCAGCATCACAAACATCTCAGAGACCCATGAGCTCACATTCCTAATGGAGAAGCTATCGACTGCTCAGAGCTGGGGCAGGGAGGAACCCTGTTCTTTAATGCGGGGGATCATATTCCAGCACATAGTCAACAGAGTATATGGGCAGAATAAATTAGATTCTTGGGTTATTTAAAAAAGATATGAAAGAAAAAGACACAAAGTTGGGGGATGGATATGGGAGGAGTTATAGGGGAAATGGGAGGAGTTACAGAGGAAAAGGGAGGAGTTGCAGGATAAATGGGAGGGTGACCATGATAAAAAATATATGGCATGAAATATTAAACAAAATATTGCATTAATCTAACTCAACCACTCTTAATCCAACAATAGTCAATGTCTTGGTAGCTACTTCAAAATCTAGTTTTCTTTCAGATGTTCTTTCTAGCACACTTATATCCTGCATTTTTTGAGAAATCTATATAACTAGTAATTTTATAGAACAGATACATTTTCTTGGGTCCTGCCTATCTATATACACACATGTGCCTGTCTGTAGACACAGACCATGCCTGTCTGTAGATACACACTGTGCCTGTCTGTAGACACACACAATGCCTGTCTGTAGACATAGACCATGCCTGTCTGTAGACACAGACCATGCCTGTCTGTAGACATAGACCATACCTGTCTGTAGACACAGACTCTGTAAACACCCACATGCCTGCCTGTAGACACACACCATGCCTGTCTGTAGACACACACACATGCCTGTCTGTAGACACACACCATGCCTGTCTGTAGACACAGACATGTCTGTCTGTAGACACACACCATGCCTGTCTGTAGACACAGACATGTCTGTCTGTAGATATATACCATGCCTGTCTGTAGACACACATCGTGCCTGTCTGTAGACACAGACCATGCCTGTCTGTAGACATAGACCATCCCTGTCTGTAGACACACACCATGCCTGTCTGTAGACACAGACTCTGTAAACACACACATACCTGCCTGTAGACACACACCATGCCTGTCTGTAGACACACACATGCCTGTCTGTAGACACACACCATCCCTGTCTGTAGACACACACCATGCCTGTCTGTAGACACACACCATGCCTGTCTGTATACACAAACTGAGCCAGTCTGCATTACATACACCATGCCTATCTGTAGCCAGTCTTTGAGGTGAATTTTTGTGATGCTAAATTGAAAAGTATTGCTTAGTGGATAGATAGTGACAGGACCAACACATTACTGAACCAGACTCGTGGTTTAGAAAATAGCAACACAGTGCAAGAGTTGTGCTTCATGCCTGGATGCCTATGAAGAAAAAGTTTGCCCACAATTTCAGTCCCAAGCCTTCAACTACTCTGTGGACGGTGGAATGACAATTCTCCCTTCTTTGTCATCTTCAATCAGAAGTGATGCTGCCTGGGATAACTGGTTCCGGGTCAATTATTGGCAAGGCTCTAGTACAATGTAGGATTCATCTTCCTTGAATGCCAAAGTTCTCTGAAAATTCTCCTATTTTCCCTTTATTTCCTCAGTGTGTTAGTCAGCTTACTGTTACTACATTAAAACACCTGAGGCAGGGCACCTGGAGGGAGGAAAGGTTTCTTTGGCTCACAGTTTTGGCGGTTTTAGTTCACACTGTTGGTTGCTGTGTCATGGAAGGGGAAATGTCGGGGAAAGCTGCTTACATTGTGGAAGCAAAGAGAAGGAGGAGGAGAGGCTTGGGTACCAGTAACTTCCTTAAAGGCAAACTCTAACCACTGACCTTCCTCCCTGTAGGTATCAGTATAAAGGTTTCATCACCCAGTGAAACCACAGGTTGAGGGTCAACTGTAAACATACAGACATTATAGAAAAAACCTCCAGCTCTGTGGAGGTACAAACTTCTCCCAAGTACTTCATCCATTCTTGAAAAAAAAAATGGGTTATAGTTTCCATTGGATTCTTCTGTCTGCTTATTTGACCTGCTCAATTCTGAAACAAAGGAATGGTTCTCCTTTGTCTCCACTGCATCCACCATGCCTGTCTGTACTCAATCGGCACTGTGTCTGAAGAGGGCCTTCCTAAGGGCGGCACATTTCATGCTGGCCAGTCACCTGCCTCAACTGCAGACCTTCCCCACCCAGCATTGTGCCCGAGGATAATACCCTCACTTTTGAACTGTCCCTAGAAATGGCATGGGTCTTGGCTTCTAGATTTGGTGCAAGTGAGCCTTCTCCATGACTCTTCCCCTGGGCTTTTGCTAATCTATGTACTCAGTAAAACATAGAACTGTCTGTTGGACAACTTACCAATACCCCTTAGAAGAAAAGTAAGACACATAGAAGAAAAGATGTTTTCAGATGTGCATTTAATTGTTTCCATCAGACCATCTTTTCGGTTATACGTCATTTTTTTTTTCAGTCAGTGAACAGACAGGTGCTCTAGGGGTTACACTGATCCCTTAAAGGTACACAGTTTGCAAACATAGAGTTTCACTCTCTATTCTACATCCTACTCTTTAAGGGTCTTCACAAACTCTTCCAAGGTCCTCCATAACTACTATCAGACTCTCTAACCTTTTCTTCTTTACTTGATCTGAGGGCTGGATGAGTCACGGGATCATAGTCCCCATGTCTTAAACACACCTTTCCCATCTCACACTTACTCTCTGGAAATGCATCCTTTGCTCTCATTCACACTGAGACACTGAGTGTATGGGCAGCGGTGTCTTCTGTTCTTTTCTCTCTGTTCTTGGGGCATCGGTACCCAGCAGATCATGCTCTTCCTCCTCTTTCCCAAGGTTCTACAACAAACACGCCCAGAGAGAACTCACCGGCAAGTGTTAAAACTCAATCTGTCTTGATGGAGTTTCAAAGTATTAATATGCTCTTAGTATTAATTAGGCTGTGGAATATTTGATTAGATCACTTCATTAGAAAGTGAAGTAATAAAATTAGTGGTATATCTACAATACAGAGGTACGGGCTCGAGAAACATGTTAAACTCTCATTTGTCCCCAGTAGTATCAGTATTTCCTGATCGTGAATAACTTTGTCGTGTCTAAATCTACTGTGTAGGATGTATGCTCTGACTTGCTGAAGGAACCTGGGTGTCCTGTGGCTCCCCCAATACACATATCGTAGAGTTTGAGCTAGGCACTAGCTATACCTACTTTGAATGTGTCCGTAGTCTGACACAATACAAATTATGACTGTGAAGCTTTGGAGCTATGAACTCATTATTCTTGAGGTGACAAGAACAAGCAGTACGATCCAAGTTTTTGGAAAGAATCTCGGTACATATTGAAGCTATTGGTAGCTACACAGGACAGGAAATCTAAAACTGGAGGTGCAAATCAGAAGTCACAAATAGAAATGAGGGCGTTTTTTTAAAAAGTTATACTTGTGGAAATTGTAAACTGCTGCTTTTAGGTAGAGCCTGATGCTGCAGGTCAGCGCACTCCCTCTGCGAGGAACGGTAACCTCCTGTAATACAGCCTTGTTGTGTGGTATCAGGATCAGCAGCCAGCGCAGCAGGAACCCTCCACAGACCTGCAGCAGGCCCAGTGGACCTGCTTAAGTTTAGGTTAACGGACCTTGACTCATGAGCGCCACGGGGCTGTCTTTGTTTTCCTGTCCTGCATCTATCATTCCATAAGTTTGTGATTCCGCACAGTTCGTCTGCAAGGGGCTGACAAGCTGAATTGATAATGCAATGTCCTGTTTGCACGGACAGTGTTGAGAATGCGCACAGCTAGCCGACCAATGCGCCCTACGGATAAAGGAAGCACCTCAAGCTTACCTAAGTTGCATGAACCTCAGCTAGGCAAGTTCATCACCGATTCCAAAGAACACCGGCACTCCACCTTTTTAGGTGAGATTTACAAGTTTCTTTTCACTGTAAGGAAACAGGTTTCTCACAAATAAAGAACTGAGAGATTTTCTACCAGTTGAAGACAGTTTTTAAAATGAAAAAAAAAGTGAAGAATCAAAGTGTAATAAATAGATCCAAGGTGGAGACCGACCAAGAATACTCAGGGTTTTACATGGCAATCCTCTGTCCCAAGCACAGAGAAAGCCTGTACATGATTTAACTTGCTCTGCCGTCCACACAGAAGGTAACTATCTCTTTTCATATGCCAGAGTGTGCATTTCCAAAAAGAAAAAGAGACAGGTTTCTTTGTGGGTGGATTTCACTAGCTGGGGCCATTTGGTGATGGCTACTGGTCTTTTCTAGTCTGCAGTCTCCGGCGCTCTGCTCCCAGGTCTACTGTTGCCATTTGCACGTCTGCTCAATCTTAATTTCATTCCTTAGCTACTTGGGCTCCGAACACAATGGCAGATGCCTTACCACAGGTTTCAAGCTTTCATTTGTTACGAAAACAATATGTTTAAGATAAGATGAGCATATGATGTTTTATTTTTACCTGGGGAAGAGAGAACACAGTTTGGAAAAAAAAAAAGGCCATTAATGCTGCAGGCAGAAGGTGCCCTCCGCTGCCCACACACCTTGATTTGTACCTTTAAAGTCAAACAAGAGTTTCTAAGGCACGCCGTGAGTCCCCCGTTAGCATCGGTAGTAAAAGGCACCACCTGAGGTTAAACATAGTGACCGCCTCCAACCTGACAGCCGTAACTCTAATACCCACACTGAATATTCTTCTCATCAGAAACCTCCCTCGGCACTAATTTGGCACAGAGGCAAGCAGGCCGTTGAGCAAACCTGTAAACTGAAGATGTCAGGCACTAAAAGGTACCATTAAGCTGATAAAATACCTCTGCATAGAAGTAGGCATCATTATGGGGCCGTATTTCTTAGTACCTAAAGTTTATTGGCTCATTCTCCAAACCTGACAGTGTCCTTCATGAACTATCAAACATATCATAACACAAGCTATTAAAGGAAATAGAAAGTGTGTGTTTCTCTAAACCATCTTTTCCCGCAGCAAGTAAACTAACTGAACTTGGAAACAAATGACGAGAAACGCAGGGAGCGGCAATCTTCAAAAGATGACCCGATTTTTTAAAAAAATATTATTTGGTAGGCGCTGTGAGCACAGAAAGGCCCTTTCTGCACACTCCAACACAGGAATGGTGGATCTAGGTGGTAAATGAGAAGGGGAGACCACTGAGTGCTCACTCAGATGTCTTCGTGTTCAACAAATAGCTTTAAGATTATCCGTATTAGAGTTGGTGAAAAATCAGATTCCTTAACTTCCTGATCCATACTTAATTGGTTCTGTACTCTTGATCCAGTGTCAACTGTCACTTTGCTCTGTGTGTTCTGGTGGTCCAGCCCCGTGGGTATAGACACATAGAGCTGATCCACCCCCCGCCATGGGCATGGGTGCACAGACAGAGATGATCCACTCCCCATGGGCATGGGTGCACAGAGGCGAAAGGGTTTCTGGAGATTTTTAGGCTTTTGTGTAACAGGTACTGTCACAGTTTAGTGCTCTGACTACATCTAAAATTAAACTCAAACCCAGCTCATTTGTACAAACATGGGTGACTGTCTATATCAAAGAAAGAGAAGGAGGCTTGGTGGCCATTGTCTCAGCCAGAAAACTGCCTCTGCTGTTCTCGACTTACTTACTTGCCTTATTTACACATACACCCTGAAACTACACCATCTAAAGCAACGCTGGTGAGTTGGAGAACACCACCTCTGCCTTTGAATATGTTCCCCAATTAAATAGGAATGTTCTTTAGAATCTGGATGGCACACTAGCAAAGTTCCCCAGGGTGCTCCTCTGTGATGCCCACTTTTAAAAAGGCTCGTGTACTCATGCTCAGGGTTTCATAAACTGTGGCATGGAGCTGAGAGTCAGCGCACAGGTTTTAGGACAGACATCCTGAGCCTACATCTTAGGGCAGATAGCCAGGAGTCATGTGATCCACATCAAGATATAAAGAGCACACAGAGCTAAGAATGCCTACCCTGCAGAATGTTGAGAGAATTATCATATAATGGTAGATGTAAAACATCCACATGATGTCTAGCACATAGACTTTATTCTGAACGTGTTAATGTCACTGCACCATGGAAAACCACATTACATAAGCTGACCTTCTAGTGAGTGGGCAAACTGTTGATCACATCAGTTGGCACTGCTCAAATCTATCAGCAGGAACAAGACTGCAGCGGGCTAGGAGAGAGTCACTGGCCAGGGCTGTCCTGAATCTGCTTTTGCCTCCATCTCTGCTTCTATCCTACGAGTTCTTCACATACCCATGCACCCAGCAACCAACAGTTAGCAGCCAAGTAATTCTCAGGCAGGTCAAAGCTGAACGCATTGGAATAAGTGACTGAGAGTTATCCTGACACTGCCAGACTTTGTTGCTGTGGACAATTTGCTCGACAGAAACCAGTTAAGGGGAGGAGGGGTTATTTTGGATCATGGTTTCAAAGGTTTCACACCAGAGTGGGCTGGCCTGCAGCAAGGCAGGATATCACAACAGAAACACAGCTCACGCGTTTCTGCTTCCTGGCTGCCAGGAAGAAGAAAGATAGAATGACGATAGCAACCTTCCTTCTTCTCTCCTCTGTTCTTCTCGGGCTCCTGTCCTATTGGCTGGTGCTGTCATATCCTGGACAAGACTCATCATTTTCCTTAGTCCTCTCTGGAACAGTCCTTATGAGCATACTGGGAAACGTGCTCTCCCTGTCCTGGCCTCTCCGCACCCTCAGGCTGACAGGCTTAACAATCACCATCTTTGTCCCGCTTCAAGAGTTTATTACATGGTAGATGTTTTAAGTTTCCATGCACCCCGATTCTTGTATATCCTGAGCCTATGGAAAGGTGATTCTTCACTATTCCATTAATTTGGAAGGTGCCACAGGATTGTTTCTAGTTAGTGAAAAGTCAAAATGAGTAGCAAGCCATTTTTGGAACTGAATATCTAAGAGATGATGAAGCATCATTATACTGAGGTACCCTTGTTGGCCACAGGGTAGGCAAATGGGAAAAGATGGAGAAAGCCTAAACCCCGAGTCAGAGGAGGGATGCTGTACTCAGTTTGCAACACAATGAACATG
This sequence comes from Grammomys surdaster, assembly GCF_004785775.1. Taxonomy (NCBI): domain Eukaryota; kingdom Metazoa; phylum Chordata; class Mammalia; order Rodentia; family Muridae; genus Grammomys; species Grammomys surdaster. Next base: position 17,437,192 of record NW_021604568.1, on the reverse strand, counting down.
AGAGAAGTTACATTTTTATTTATTCTTTTTTAAGCAGCAAATAGTTACTAACATAGATTAACAAAGGGCAGAAATATGTGTAGTAATAATTATTATAGAATAATATACTATTATACACTAATAAATTATTAAAGTTATAGTTAATAAATTCTAATTGTTATTTAATAAATTAATTATTAATAGAATAATCAATTAATTCATTCCATGTATGTATGTAAGGAGGGCTTCATCTGGGAGAGCCATGTGGTTTTCATGCAGTTCAGGTGTTTGTGAGCCATGTGACAGTTGAGAAGGAGGGCAGCCTGCTCTACGTGGATGAGCTGCTCGTGACTAGAGGGATTGTTGCTTGTATCACACATTACCGAGTTACTTATATTACAACCTGTAGCACACCACCGTCATGCACACAGCACTAAATAGCATGGTACGATTATTGCAGGAAAGAAAGCCATGGCTTCCCTGGGCTAGAAGTCAGTGACAGGAACGAATGTGAATCCAGGATCACAGTGTGGAGTCATGACTGTAATAAAGTGTGAGGTCAGGACAGAGACGGCCCGACTGAGAAGCTTAGAGAAGGTTCTCGGAGGAAGGAGTGATCAAGCGGGGATCTCGAGAGCGCTGAGATCTCCACGGGTGAGTGTGAGGTGCTGAGGGAGCTCAATCTGAGAAGGTTTCTCCCATCGAGAATGAGGTCCTAGACAGGCAGGCAGGGTATGATATCAATCAACATCCTACAAGTTTTTAACGTTTATTATACAGGGCATGGAAAGTCATGGGAATGTTTCATGCAAGATGGTGAAAAGATACGATGTATGCATGGAAGATTACCCTGTTGTTCCTAGGACATAGAGCCAAGGTCACATTAGGAAGGAGGAGCTGACCAGGAAGATGCTACACTATGCCCAGAGAACAGACAATGATTCTGGTGGGGGGAAGGCAGGGAGGGAGAGAGAGTGTAACTTTAATTTCTTTAAACCTTATTTTTAATGATGGTTCTTAAATGCCTTAACTTTCCTTCTAGGCCACCGCCCACTAGGGGTAGTGGAAAAAGAAAGGATACTGGGGAAGTGGACCTGTTTAGATTTTTTTTTTTTTTGGAGGAAATCCCATCTGTGTTGTCAGGCACAAGTCAGCAGTGGCTGACCACTGATAAACACTTCACAGATATACCAACAGTCTAAGTTGGTAGAGTCGAGATAACACACACAATTCACCAGCAGTGGCACTACCTAGCAGAGACGGCCAGGCTTCAGCCTTGGCACAAGTCAGTAGGAGGGACCAGGGCCAACAGGAACGCCAGAAAAAGTTCTCGACTGTGTCTCTCTTAACGAAACTAAGGTCAACGAGACCAACACGTGACAAGCCCAGTCCAGTCCGGCCAAGCTCAGCCTCCGTCACTATCTGTTCAGTCCTTTTGATACTCCCTCCAAACATCACATGCCCTCTACCAGTCTTGTCTCAGCATGTGTCTTGCCTAAACACATGAGTCTGTCTCAGGTGACATCTCTCTGACAAACAGCCTGAGTCCAAAAAAGTGACAAGAAACTATTAACACATCACTTGAAGTTTTATTTTGGCGTGTTTCTCTCTATGGTGTGCCTACAAATGCAGTTAAAATGCACAATGTAGGACGGACCAATACATGCATGTCATTAACATAAATATCCTTTATCACGTGTCCTTTCATGTGTTTACTTTAACAGAACATCCTTTCTCCTGTGTCTGCTTCAGCTAAATGTTCCTTAACGAGTCTGTCTTAGTCTTTTACCTGTGTCCATTTCAGGAATACACTCCTTCACATGTTTGCCCCAACAAAACACCACCCAACACAACTGACTTTCCAAAGAACCCTTAAGTTTCCACTTTATAGTGGGAGAATGAATGTCAGTGGATACAGTGATGAAATTAAAGGGGACAAAACGGAGGGGGACAGGTGGCTCGGTCGGACACTGGAACAAGAAAAGCTGGAGTAAAGAACTTACAGAAAACCAAACCAAACCTGAGGCCAGTGCTGTGGTCTGCAGGTTTGCGTTCCCTAAGCACATATGTTAAAACCTGACTACACAGGGGACGGTGAATATTAGGTCAGGGAGATGTGTGGGGGTTGGTTCTGATACTGTCCTGTTGTCTAGTTGGTTCTTGATCTGTCAGTAAAGAAGCCATGGGCCAACTGTTGGGCAGAAGGAACAGGTGGGACTCCCAGTCCCCTGGAGGAAAAGAAGACAGATGCACAGGAGGGAAGAGAGTTTACCAGGCTTCTGATGCAGAGAAGTTGACAGACATGTGAGATCTCAAAACAGAATGACTGCAAAGGTCAATCTTAAAGACAGAGATAATAATGTTGCTAAAGGCACGCTTTTCCAGGCAGGAGATAGCAGCATCCAGCAATTGTGTCAGAAGACAAGTTGAAAATGAGCAATGTGTGTGTTTGTTTGTATGTGTGTGTGTGTCTGTGTGTGTGTGTGTTTTATCCGTGGATTCAAGGGAAGCTGGGTGAGGACTGGTAGCAGCCCGTCCCCCAACGTTAGGCGGGGTATTGAAAAGCTACATGAAACACAGATGGAGGCCCCGTGACAGGGTTAGTGCTGTGTGAGGATGGTCTGGAGACCTGCCTTGCTGAACCCAGCATGTGAAGACACAGTGAGATCTCCTAATAGGTGAGCTTACCAGAAACGGAATCTGCTGGTGCTTTGGTCTTCAGCGTCTAAGCACGAGAGGTATGAAAGACGGAAGCCCCTTGTTTTCAGACCACTCAGATTTAAAGTGTTTTGTTTAAAGTGTTTGAAGCTCAAATGAGCTAAAGCAACGAGACACTGAGTTTGAGGTGACTTTGGGAGACCCGGGAGGATGAGGTGGGGAGGCTACCAACTCCCCGGTTCTTAGAACAGTGGGCATGTGCTCAGCTCACCTGGAGATTTAGTGTTCAGACGCTTACTCTGATCCAGGAGGTTTGAGATGGAGTCTGTATTTCTAAATTACTCACAGACAATATCGATGTATGAGCCACACACATGGCACTTACGCCAAAACATTTGTGGGAGGAAAACTATGAAAAGAACAACAACAAAAAAAAAGCCCTAAAGACCACACTAAGAAAAAGTAACTTGAAGAATCCGCTCTCCTGTTTCACAGGAATGTCAAAGCCTCAGACTATTTATAATATTTGAGAGCAACCTCAGTATCTCAGAAATCTCTCTTTAAGAAACCTAATTTATTCTAAATGTACAAAATTTACATACAGATATAAGCACAGTGATATCATGATGAGAACAACTACAACAACAGCAAATACCCAGGTCTGACCAGAGAGAAACTGATAGACCTTTGCCTTGGTTAAGATTATCATTGCTATGACAAAACACCGTGACCAAAAGCAAGCTGAGGAGGAAAGGGTTTATTTGGCTTACACATTGCTGTTCATCACTGAAGGAAGTCAGAATAAACTGAAACTAGACAGGAACCTGGAGGCAGGAGCTGACGCAGAGGCCATGGATGGCTTGCTCCCCATGGCTCACTCAGCCTGCTTTTCATAGAACCCAGGACACAATGGGCTGGTTCTTCCCTATCACTAATTTAGAAAACAATGTCCTACAGTTGGATCTCTCAGGGGCATTTTCTCAGTTGAGGCTCCCTCTTCTCTGATGACTGCAGCTTGTGTCAAGCTGACATAAGACCAGCAGTATACACCTCATACCTGAACACATGCACACACACACACACACACACACACACTCACACACCAAGTAAGTCATCAAATATTAAAAAAAAATCATTGCAAAGCATCCTGTTATGGCAGTTTTATAAAGTAAAGCACGTTCAAGGTGGGCGTCAAATGTAACTGCTAAGGCTATAACTTCTTCATCAAGAAGAATTCGATCATCTTGGGGATAGAGTAATTTAAAGAGACTGTTTGGAGTGGAGGAACTTTGTGTGGCTCTCAGGAGAATACAACGTTTAAATATTCTTCCGGAGGACTGCCACACAATGATCACAGGGACAGATCTCCACAGGGACTGGGGAGACGGCCCAAATTGGAAAATTCTGTTGTAAACGTATGAGGACACAAGTCCAGTTCCCAGCACCTGTGTGAAAGTCAGGCACACTTGTCATCCCAGTTCTGGGGAGGTAGAAATGAGAAGATCTTTGGCATTCGCTGGCCAGCTGGCCTAGCCTGCTCAGTGACGTCCAAGTCACAATCAGGGACCTTGCTTCAAAAAATAGGGTGGACAGCTCCTTTGGAACAACCCTGGAGACTGTCCTGTGGTCTCTATACATATGTGTAGACCCATGTATGAACATGTGTGCACCTGCGCATCAGTAGATGCCTATAGATAAACAGAAACCAAGCAAAATTATTAGGAACCATCAGCATCATGAAACACTTAGCTGACATGCTCATAATGTAATACTGTCAAGAGGCACGAGATGGTGTTAAGTGGGTGTTCCTGCGTCCATCCATGGGTGTGTGTGTGCATGTGTGTGGTGAGATTACATCAGACAAGAGATTCCAACTATATACAACTAAGAGTTAACACTGCCGTGAGACTGTACGTGATTTTTGATTGTTTTTCTGTATGGGTTGGAAACATTTAATACACCTTCCGTGATGTATTTGCATTTGTGCTGTGATCAGATAAAAACTTCTTTTTTTAAAAAAAAAAGAATGTGAATACAAAGCATGCGATACAAACCGACTGGATTTAATAGCTTACCCGGTGAGATGACTGGGAAGCATTTGTTATCTGATGTGCACCAGAAAGGAAAAAATAAAAGTAAGATTTGCCTAGTACAGTTGAGCCGCAGGGGTGTGCAAAATGGGGATCTTCTGGGGGGTGAAGGCAGTGTCCTCTTACCCTCTAGGAGCTAAGCCTGTATTATAAATTCTTGCCGGGGCAGACAGTCTCCTGGGGAACAATGGAATGTCTAATGAGATGTGATTCTTTGAACCTGTCTATTTGTTTATTTATTTATTTATTGGATAAGGCACACGTTTTACATAAGCACTCTCCACTTGTACAGTCGCTGCCCATCGTTTAATTACATAGCTAAAGCCACGGATTACAATGGAGAGTACACACAGATGTAATTATAGGATAAGTACCCAGTAATTTCTATTCTCTAAAGTGAAGCTTGAATGTTAATTAGGTTTAAGCGTCTTACTGTAGGTGCAATTATCAGGTAATCTTTGGGAGTGTGTGCTTTTTAGGTCGGCGTTTATTGAGGAAACCCTACGTCATCAGCAAAGGATGTGACTTTTTAAGAAGCTGCAGACCCTTGTGCCCAGGATATAAAGAAAGAATAATTAGAGAAGTCAATTTCGCTGTCATCTTACTGGTACTGCTCTATCTCCATTGTTCTTTAGCAATTCTGTCCCTATAAATGCTCAGTTAGTCACTATCCCTGGCTACCTGGGAGACTTGGAATGTCTGTCTATGAGCTGCATCCCCCAATACAAAACACCCTCAGAAGCCAAGCCCATCAAACAGAACCTGTCCCCAGCAGTTTGCATTTAAATATGAAATCGCAATGAGGAGTCCAGGTGGCAACATTTTTTGCTCCAGCAGCTGCAGCGCCGACACAGGAATTCAAAAGCACCAGCCCAACAGACTAACGATTCCCCATAATATTATCTCTGTAACATGCAATTTGTTCTCAATGATAATTAGATATTTAGAGAGAGAGACGTAATTAGGAAGAAGCGCCATAATGCTTTTTGTTGTTGTTGTTTGCAGAGACTCTCCTGACAGCAGAGGATCTGGGGGGGGGGAGCCCCGCCGAGCCTCAGCGATTGGAGCTCTCAGCCGCTGCGCCCATTCTGCATGGTGAATAAAACCTCTCCAAATCCAAACCTTTCTAGTTAATTGGTGTGTCGGAGCTCCCATGCTTGAAAACATGCAGTATCTGTTTATATGGGCTTCCTCATAAGCATGGACTGCTGCGGAAAGAAACGCCGAGCCAGCTAAAGAGAAATGAGGCAAGTTCCTGTTTCCAGTTCCTCCTGGAATGACAAAGGCTAAGACAGCCACAAGCAGGTAAGGTCCCAGGTGAGTGTCCTCTGGCTCGAAGTGACAATGCCTCAGATCTTGTATTGCTGCCAGCGGAGTCCATGTGTCTACATGCACAGAGTTTCCTTGGAATTTTGTTTACAGAATCAATTACTTGGTTCCTCCTGGTCAGTGGAGTCAATGCCAGGCCATCTCAGATGTTACTTTCCATGCTCACTGGCAGTGTCCTGCATCCCCCAAGACCTGAGCAGACCCGATTTGTGTGGAACAGGTTGGAGGACCTCACTCAAGCAGAGGGTCCCAAACCTTAGCAACACCGTTCACCTGAAGTCAGAGGTCTTCCTACATCACCATCCTAGAAGATGCCATTCATCTCTCCTCCTCCAGTACAGTTAATAAGCAGACTGTTAGCACCATTGATAAGGCTATAGGCCTGGAGAGGCCATTCAGTGGTTGAGAGCACTTGCTGCTCTTACAGGGCACCCATGTTCAGTTTCTAGTACCCATAACGGATGACTCTCAACCACCCATCTCTCCAGGTCTAAAGGGATCTGTTCTGTCCCCTATGGCCACATTCCTGCACATGGTGCACACTTACACTCACACACACACGCACACACACACTCACACACTCAATCGATGAACCTTTAAAAATTCCACGTGAGCTGGGCACGCCTTTAATCCCAGCACTTGGGAGGCAGAGGCAGGCAGATTTCTGAGTTCGAGGCCAGCCTGGCCTACAGAGTGAGTTCCAGGGCAGCCAGGACTACACAGAGAAACCTTGTCTTGAAAAACCAAACAACAACAACAACAACAACAACAACAACAAAATTCCACTTGAAAGCAACCTTACTGTGCGCCTCCTGTGGCTAGCTTATTTTGTCTGGTTTCACGTATGTCTAATTCATAACAATAATTTATTTAGCCAATTATTGTGTATTAGTCCTTAGTATAAATATATGATTCCTTACCAATTATATTTTTTAATGGCTATTTTTAGGGCCATTTCAAACTTTTAGCTATTAGCTATTATACATCATATAATTGTAAACACTCTTGTATGAGTCTTTTGGTGCACGCATAGTCCAAGCTGTATGAGGGAGATGACTAAAGATGGAATTTCCCTGCTAGCTTCTGAAAGTGGTCATGCCTAAGGAGGACTTTATTTCTGTAAAATAAGATAGTTTTATTATTCTTATTACTACTATTATTGTTACTATTACTACCGCTTCTACCACTACTACTACAGATGTGCCTGAGACAATCGGATGGAGTTCCCAGACAATGAGAGCTCCGTCCACAGTGTGAAGCCATTCCTTCCTGGGCATGCTTCTCAGATGAACACGAGGAGTGTCTAGGGCCTACAGGGGCTTCCTACCATCTGCACAAAGCCTAACCCAGATCTGTTGTTCCATGCAATGGGAATTTGTGATTATCAGGAGCTGTAGGCTTACGTCCCGGTATCTGTATGAGCTTCATGGGTAGGGATCACGGGAAGATGTAAACAGCTGGATCCGGAGAGTTCAGACAGAGCTAAAGTTACAGGGTAACCTTGGTTCATTCGTTTGAAATGCTCAAGAATAACTAGTGCCCATGAGGGAGGCGGGGAGCCCAAAAGGCTAGCTCCTTGTCAGGCCTGTCGCTCCATGCCTACCACATGCCCAGCTCTGCTGGGATCCAGTGGGAATCATGATACATGTATTTATTTCTTCATATTTCAGAATTTACTCTATGCTTCTTATAATTCAACTCCCCCGACCCTGAGACAACACATGCTTGCTAATGCTAAGTACTGATCGTGTGACACTTGCCAGTTACCAACTGTGCTAGGACCTTGTTATATTTGTACTGGTATATGTGGTGGTATTAGGGTGGGAGCCTGGGAAAATAAAGACAACCTGTTAAGAAGGATGAACGTCATCTTGTCAGAAATGAGCCGTTGGAATCCATCAGTGATAAAACGGGCCATTGTGCATTTGAGAGATACTGTAGCGCCAGGGTCGGGAGAGAGCTAGTGAAGGCAAACATGGAGGTCAGGACAGAAATCTAGAGACAGTAAAGTACAGGACAGTGAAATGTGTGTGGAAGGAAGAGCTTGGTCACAAGGATCTCACCCTTCATAGCTTCAGGGCTGAGACAGCACAGAGCCTTCAAACCCTGGTGACTGCATTTATAAAATGGACACAGTAGAGAGATCTAAAGAGGCCAGCTTACAGTAGGGCTACAACCGGAACAGCCCTCTTGGTTTCTGAAGCACAGGGACGGTCTTTGAGAAATCAGAAGTGGGATTGACACTAGAGTCTGGCTAACTGTAAAGGTTCAGGGTTAGTCAAAATGTTGGTCAGGTTGGCCAGAGAGCGGTCGGGAAATAAAGATAGGAGGGAGGAAGTTATGTGGTGAAGTTATGGAGTGCACATGAACGAGCAACCATGTGTTAGCATCTCACACAGGAGCTGCCAGCAGGGTGCTGCAAATGTTCTGAAGAGCTGACCACTGAGCAGGAACTCCTGACAGAGGGGTGAGTGTTGAGCTGAGGAATTGGGCTGTAAGGACTCAGGATCAAGGGCAATAGGAGCCACTGGTAGCCTTGGTGACTCAAGGCTCAGTATGGATGTAGGCAGGGTAGTGGGCTGATGGGGGAGGCAGCCTCGGGGACTGCAGTCAAGCATACACCGCCCTGAGCCCCACACTGAGGTAGGCTTTGAGTGGAGGCCAGCAGTCCTGAAGAGACAAGAGGAGAACTTGGCCAATGGCAGCCGCGCATGCACGTGTGTCATCGCCTTGAGGGCCTCATAGGGGGTCCAGAGACTCAGCGAATATCCTGGGAAGGGGCCTCACATCTATACACCTCAGCCTCTGTTTTCAGTTTCCATGAGAGAATAACCCTCACCCTGAGATTCACTGTGGCCCACTTCCTCTTTCAAGGAACTCTGTTACCGTCTTGCCCTTGGTTGAAGGTCATTTTACATTTATGCCTCAGTTTCCCTTTCATGAGTAGGTCTTGTTATAGCTAGTATGTGACACAAGATGAGCTATCTGCCCCCTTTTGGGATCTCTGATACCATTTATAGGGAGATGCATGAACCATATGAACCTGGACATCCCCTTGGGCCCTGGCACCTGGGAGGCTGGGCTGGGGATGTGTGAGGGGTAAAGTTTAACTGCACTGATACATATGAGACTCGGGACAAGATCCAATATGGGGGCCGAGGAGACACCCCAGAGGGTGAAGGCACATGCTATGCAAGCCTGGAGATCTGAGTAGCGTTCCTGGAACCCACACACAGGTGGAGAAAAGAACCCATTTTCTAAAGCTGTCCTTTGATCTCCACACGCCTGCATGACGTGTATGCCCTCCATCACACACTAAGAAAAGAAGAGGAAAACCCAACAGAGCAGCTATGGATGCCTGGTTGGCCGAGGTTTTTACAACCTGCTACATTCCCCTGGGCCCGGAAAGGGCCTCTTATTTCTGTCAAGGGTGTCCATGACCAGAGCTGGGATTCCCCTGACTTTCTCCCGAGTGCACATTTTTCCCTGACTAGGCTTGAGCTAACCCTACAGGTCCTTAAAGCTTTCCATATACAGGTCTATCTCAGGCTGACATCCCTGCCAGCGTAGGTGAGCACTCTACTTGAAGGCTTGGCAGAGGTGACCTTCTTCTAGGAAACATGAGGTCGCTGGTTTACCTCACAAGACTTCGTGCCTGTGGCCACTGTTACCTCACGTCCCTGTTCACTGGCTGTCATCTTTGTGTTAACTTTCAACATTTGGGGAGATTGTCATTTCAAACTTCTGAAAGTGTTCCTGGCCCCTACTGCCCAGCCTGACTCCCATTTTCATTTCCAGAAGGTTCTATCATGTCGTCCCGCTTATCATCCACAGCTTCTTCTTGGCTGCCGTGAATTCTTGGTGTTTTTGAGTGAGCACAGCTTAGTTTCAGGGTGAAAAATGCTTTCCTTGTCATTCTGAACCACAGTTTGCTTAAGGGGTTGGGAGATAAAATTTGCCACCAGGATGAGGTGTGGCGTTGCTGGTGCAGGAAGCTTCCTATGAGTCTGGGAGATGACTCAGTTGGTGAAGTGCTCGTTGTCTAACGTGAAGATCTGGGTTTTTGCATCCCCAAATACTATAATAAAGGTGGGCATGGTGGCTCATGCCTGTAATAATTGTGCTTTGGAGGGGATCTTGGGAGCTCCCTGGCCAATCAGTCTTGCTAGATTGTCAGCAAAAGACTCTATCTTAAAACTAGAAGGTGTGCTTCCCCTCAGCAGGAGAAATTCACGTAAGCTATGCTAAAGAGACAGGAAGAATAAGTTATCCTTTAAATGAGATAATGTACTTTTCCCTATCAGAATTCTGCCCCCTAGTGTGTGCAGTGCTACAGCGCTGTCATGGGGTTTGGCTACATCTACCGCTGAGTCCTGACTCAGAATGTAATTTTCTCATTTTTTTTTTTTTGTTTTGTCTCTTTCCTATGCTAGTCAGAGCCTAAGTATGCATCCTCCATTACTCTGGGCACTTTCACTGTCTCTGAAGCAATCTGTCCTCTCTCACCACATAATCCTTTAAAAGTGGCATGGCTCTCTCTCTTCCTCCTCTCCATGTGTGCAGCTGTTGAGATTTACAGCTTGCCTGCCCTGGGAGGTTTTCTTCTAAGCACTAATAAAGCTGTCCTCAAGATTAAGATGAGAGAAAGAGAGAGAGAGAGAGAGAGAGAGAGAGAGAGAGAGAGAGAGAGAGAGAGAGAATGAGAGAGAAAAAAACAGAGAGAGAGAGAAAGAGAGAGAGAGAGAGAGAGAGAGAGAGAGAGAGAGAGAGAGAGAGAGATTGAGAATATCTGCACATATGTCCATATGTCATGGGCCAGAATGAATTTCACATTTCTGACATGGCCAGCAAGATCTGAAATTGATATAGCATTTGTCAGAATGGCATCTCGCAGAGCAAGAGTCTTCCATTTCTTCTGGTCATCAGAATTACACATAAATGATCTTCATACTAGACCTGCAGCACCTGACTGAGGTGTGGCCCTGTGGTACCTCCATCACAGCGGGTCCACTTAGGACGGACCATCCAGCGCTAACTATCTCACCCTTGCCTGTTCCCCACTCAAGATGCTAAGAGTCCTTTTCATGAGGTATTCCTGGTACCCGGCACAGTGCTTAGGAATACACTCACGCTCAGTAAATAGTTTCCAATACACGAATAAAATATACATGCTTTCTACCAGCCAAGGGAAGAATATCTCCAAGTCTTCAGAGAGAAGTTAAGCCATCGTAGCATTTGGGTAGATACACACTTGGCTGAAATACTTCAAGTTAATTGTGTAAAATTTGGTTACTGCTTATATTAAATAGGATTTAAATATTGCCAAACAGTACTTTTGTTCTCACAGCTCAAACGATCTCATCCAGATATTATCAAGAAGATGGGTGAGCGTCAACATACTTTGTCAACTCCTTTTACTCCAGACCATTTGGTTTATTTTGAAAGTTAGGAGGCAGAGTAATGGGGGTTAGCGGAGGTTTCATAATTTGTTCCTGTCTGTCCTCTCCTAATCCTTTCTCTGATGTCCCCCTGCCTTCTCACACTCCTGATGTCCCATCCCCCATGCCCTCCCACACTCGGCCATTGTCATGTCACAAGTGTCCCCCTCTTTCCTAAAGCCCCTCCATCACTTGGGGTTCCATTGTATTTTCATGGCTTATACCCACACTCACACCCACATTTAAAAATTTAAAGCTGAGATCCTTATGCAAGAGAGAACATGTGGCACTGGTCACTTCATTTAATATAATTATTTTCATCTGTTTTCTTGATTCTATGATTTTATTTTTATTTATGGCTGAATAAAATTTCTCTCTCGCTCCCTCCCTTCCTCTCTCTCCCCCCTCCCTCCCTCTCTCTCTCTCTCTCTCTCTCTCTCTGTGTGTGTGTGTGTGTGTGTGTGTGTGTGTGTCTGTAGACACTACATGCTTACCACTCATTCATCTGCTGATGAGCATCTAGGCCGATTCCATCCCCTTGTTACTGTGAACAAAGCAGCAGGAACACGTGTGTAAGCCTCTCTGTGCTAAGACAGACCCCTCTGGGGTGTGCCCTGGGTGATGTGGCTGGGTCACACTGTTTTTAGTTTACTTCTTGGTGAAGCCTCCGTGTGACTGCACTAGTTTAAGATTCTACCAGCAGCGACTAAGTGCTCCTTGCTTCCCACATTCTCACCAGCATTTTTTCCTTGACAATAGTTACACAGACTGGGGTAGATGGAATCTCAAAGTCGTTATAATTTGTACTTCTGTGGTGGCTGAGAATGCTGAACACTTTAAGTAGTATTTATTGAGCAGTGTGTTTCTTCTTTTGAGAGCTCTTTGGCTCATTACTTGATCATCAGTTTTGCTTTTTGCTTGTTTCTTTTGCTCAGCTCTTTACATATTTGAGATATTAACCCTCTGCTGACATATAGCTGGTGACTTTCGCTAGCTTATTATTACTCTCCTTTTCCAGACTCATGTTTATATACATATGTCCATACATTCATGTGCACATAAGCACATCCTGGAGTACTGAATTGAGCCCACTCACACTCCCATTCTCTACAGGCGAGGTTTCACCATCTCTTAAACACCTTTGGTCTAAGAAGATCTACAGTCTTCTCAGTGTGATTTCTACAGCCATCTCTTTAGTCAGACTCAGGGAGGTTAACAGTCTGGCTCATCTCTGGCCATGTGTATTGGCTACAGGTTGTCTGGGGGTTGGGGTAGGCTACATTCTAACACAGAATGCCATCTCCGTTCTAGTTACAGCAACAATGTAACTTCTGTTCTACTGAAAGCCACATCCAGCGTAACTTGAGTCTTCCCTACAGTCACACAGATCCTCTCTTCTCAATTTTGTTCTCGGGCCTCTAAGAGCCCGGAAATACATTTTATGGTGATAGCTTCTCAGAGAAGAGTCTATTATGATACCAGTTACTCGTTTTTCAGTTTGCAATTGCTTATGGAGCACAGAAGTTGCAAGACTCTTGGCTTGAATCCACAAGGCAAAGAATTTACTGTACTCTCTTTCTAATTGTCTACTATTCCTTTTAAAGAAAAAAAAATCATTCTGGATAAATTGTTTAGCTGAAGTGGTAGAAATGTTTTAAACAGAGAAAAAATGTTTCCTTTCCTGGAACTGTCAGAGAGTCTTCTAATTAAAACACAGTAGACTTATGGCTAAAAGAACACTCAGAGCAAAGGCTAGAATTTAATTTACTACCACTTAAGAACGCAAATTACAAAAAAACACTTTGAAATTATTCCATGTGCACATTATCTTAGCAATTAATTAATTGTGCATATCACTGTCAGATCTCTCTGATTCTGCAGTATGCATTCATTCATCAAATTTCTCTGTCTACAGAGCAGTCTCCTTATCTCCCCAATATGGGGGTTTCACTTCAGAGAACTGTGACTGTGAAAAACAATTACAAACTGAGCAAACATTAGCAAAGACTCGAGCTTCTGAACAGCACAGGAAATGGTAGTTACGGAAGCATGTGTTCACCAGGAATGTGGGTATCGTGGTGTGGTATCTACTGCCAGACACATATGAACAAAAGGGAATATAACATGGGAGGGACGAGTACATGCTCTCTGTCAGGTATAAACACTTTACAAACACCATCTCCTCTTTCCTAAGAGGTAGGCGGTCATATTCATATTATGCAAGTTAAAAATTGAACCTGAATTTCCCCAGGGTAAGAGGCCCATGGAGTAAACGATTCATATTCCTCCCATTAAAGATCCAGAGCTCTGACTGATCTATCGTTTCCCACTTAGCTGATCTTACACCACTTGACACTTGAATCTGTTTCCATTTCAGCTTTTTCCAAAAATGTATGCCAAATTCTCACTCCCAACTGCAAGATGCCCTTCTAAAGTGTCTCTCCCACTGAATCTTTTCCTATTCAAGCCCTCAAGCCTTAAGAGGCTGGCTTTGTCCAGGCTGGTGACTCAGGGAATCAGTTTTGCCAAGGAACTCTAGAGACTTGAAGCGCAAATCCTACCATGTCTCTGGAATGTCATCAACCAACCCCAGTGTCTCTATAAATCTGCCTCACTCCTTAGACAATATCTTCAATATAGTCTTGGCCTGGTTAATTTCTAGTTGGACTTCAAAATTTCTGCACAGGGTCCTAATCTCCAAAAGGGCAGGTCCAGGCAAGCTTTGCGCACTGGTCAGCAGCGCACAGTTGGTGCTGACTATGTATAAATGAAGAAAATGTTCTAAGCGAACCTTCAGTACGAGCACACATGCTGCACACATCTGAGCAATGCTCACATTTGGTGCATGAGTGAGCTCTGCCTAGATCACCGACTCTTTGCCATTGTTTTACACTGCTTTAGTCTTCAGGACTTATATCTTGGTCTGGGATTTCTTTTGGAAAACATGACCCTGAACATGATCCTCCACTCATCCCCCCCACCCCCAGGATTAGTTAATGCCCAGTGCTGATCTTCAGGGCAATTTCAGAAGATTGTTTATCCTTTTCAACTGGGGCTGGACATGGTGGCACACATCTTTATTCTTAGCAGTATGGTGGCCTAGGCAGGTGGTTCTCTGTGACTTTGAAGCCAGCCTGGACTACACCATGAGTTCCAGGCCAACCAAGGCTAAGCGGTGAGAACTGGTCTGAAAACAGAAACCACAACCAAAATATTCAACTAGAGAAGAGTTCTCAAGTCCAGGTATATTAAGATCTTTACTATTAGGGGCTGGAGAGATGTCTCAATTGTTAAGAGCACTGGATGGTCTTCCAGGACCTGAGTTTGATTTCCAGCACCCATACAGATAGCAACTCACAGTCTTGTGTACCTCCAGCTCCAAGGGGTCTGATATCCTTTCTGGCTTCCACTGGCATGGACGCCCTGGTACACAGACATGTGCGCAAGCATAAATCAAGTAATATAAGGAAAAAGACCTTGCTATTAATAAACCTGGTTCAGAAGTATCTGATGCTGGGGATACAGGGCTTTACTAGTCGATCCAAGAAAGACAAAGTCCTGAGGACACTAGGGAAAGAGCCTCTCAATGTTGAATGATACGGGAACATAGGTTTACAATAGGGCAAGGCAGTCCCTGTAAGCTTGCAAGTGCTCAACCTACAACAGCAAGGTTCTTCTGCCCTTAAGACTCTGCTTTCCAAGGAAGCCATGAGGTAGAGACAAGAGTCCAGGGAGGGTGACATCAACATGGTGAATCACAGCAGATCAAGAGATCCTCTGAAGTCACAGTGGGAGAGAGCTTTAGATTCTACCCCAGTAGTGTGGCACTGAGTTGGCACAGAGGACGTATATAGGAAAGATGGAAGAACTGGGGGCAACACAATATTGTTACATTTTATCCTCTGACACTGTTGCTCTAGTAACTCCTCACGGTTCACAAAAGTGTATTATTAATCAGCCTCAAAGCTATTTTGTATTTGATTTGATACTTTTTTTTTTCTAGACAGGGTTTCTCTGTGTAGCCCTGGCTGTCCTGGAACTCACTCTGTAGACCAGGCTGGCCTCGAACTCAGAAATCCGCCTGCCTCTGCCTCCCAAGTGCTGGGATTAAAGGCTTGCGCCACCACAGCCCAGTGACTTGATACTCTTAACTGATCATGAAATTATGGAAAATCCTTTAGTATTTTTCTTACATAAAACTAAAAGTAACACAATTATTAAATAGAATGTTCATGTATTTCTGTGTGTACCCACCTGTCGGAGGTTTTGATAACTGTTGAAAGATCCTGCTACTGAGGCTGCAGTCCAACTATGTCTGAACAAGCTCTCTGTGCTCTCTACAAAATGGAGGACTCTCTTTCTTAGAGGGGCTTCCTCTTCTTTGCCTGACCTTACTTGGAGAGTGTCTCTGAGCACAGACGCTTGACCTTATCTAGAGGATGACCCTGCATGGAGCTTCCTGCAAGTGCTGCATGATTCAGCACATAAGTCCTGCTCAGACCTTCCAAGTATGATAATTAGTGTGTCATGACCAATCAGCCCTTCCCTCCTATAACTCTGTCCCTCCCCCAAATTTGAAGAAAGTCATTTAGCCTATGGCCAGATTACAGGCTCAACTTCCTTTCTCCTGAAAACCATTTCTGCCCTAGCCAATAATGTATATCCATCCTGGAATCCCCACCCACACCACAAGATGTATACAGCCGTTGTTCACCTCAAATAAGGTTGAGATGTCTCGATGAAGCTGATTCCCCCTCCCTCTTGCTTCCCTTGTCCTTGAGGGCTGGTAGCCACTGAGGAGAAAGGAGGGACACAGATAACAAAAACTCAGACTGCTTAGCAGAGTAGATCACAGGCCAAACTTCTATCCCAGGGCGAAAGTCTAAGAAACAGTATTTACCCGTTTGTTGAAATGAAGCCTGAACAAAACCAGTGACTTGTTTCCTCACAGAATCTCAGGGCTGAGCGCTTGAGAGGGTCTGGTTGATGGGTGGGTGTGGGTGGTACAGGAAGAAAGAGCATAGTTCTCAAATCAATGAGCATGTGGCTCCTGACCTCGAAGGAGGGCTTGGCTGGTGTTCAACCCTGCTCACTTTTATCTCGCAGGGGAATTCAGTGGGTTGTGAAACATGCCTAGAAGACTCTCCTACCCTCTGGTGCTTTGGGGTCTAGGTCTTGGATCCTGGTCACTCTTGCCTTTGCAGTGGCTTTCTCTGATCGTGGCACTGTCCATGACTTACAAAACAGCATGTTTGCTGATGGTGCATACGAAGGCTGCGTGAAGGTTACAGCCGAGCAAGATGAAGGAATATCGTTCTGAAGCCAGTCTCGTAGCAAGCATGTAGGCTTCAATTGATTATGCTCGCTGTTACAGGGGTATTGTCTCCTATCTCAGGGTACTTATCTTCCAGAGAGGAAAGCAATGAAAGCAAGCAGTTAAATGAAAGCAGAAGGATCTTCTTTAAATGGCCAATAAACAGCCTTCCTGGTTAGACTTAAGGAGGAGTAGCTATGCTGTGACCGGAAAGCTCCCACAGAGTCTAGGCTTCCCAGAATTCCGGCCTGATTTACATATGCAAACCAAGGAAATGTTTTACGCTCGGGTTTGTCACTATTTATCTGACAAATGCTAGAAAAGTTGGCCAAGTGAAGGAGCTGCTGATTTACTGTTGCTTTCTCTGGGGTTCCTGCAGTCAGGATATAACAGTATCTACAGGAAACTGCAGATATTCACTTTATTTCAATTAGTTCTCACCCAGCTCAGGAAACAGAACTTTCAGCGTCTCTCAGGCTGCTCGACTTGTGAGATAAGCCCTGTAAGCCCTGGCTAGTCATCCCCAGGAATACTGGCTACTCTGTCTTATCAGCTTAGCTGCTGGTGTTTATTTACCTCACATTTGTGATGAGCTATCACTTTGTCTGTTTGAATCTTGACTTGATTTTAATGTATCTTTATCTTCAGATTAACACAGTTCTGCCTTTTGTGACCTAGAGCTGGATTTTCCATTGAGCGAGCTTGTCTAAATACTAACAAACCTCAGGACTGAGCAGCACCCATTTCCGAATGCGCCTTATGAGCCGACGTGGTCCCCATTAGGTTTTGAACTTCTAACAAGAGAAAGCACTGACATCTCTCTGTCAACATTTTCCAGGACTACAAATTGCTCATGCATTAGAAATTCTCCAGAAATGGCATGAAAAGGCTACGAAGCGACTGCATTCTCATACCGCGGGTCTGCAAGTCAGGGTAATTTCAGAATATACCACATATGCTGAAAAGATGGCAGATGCAAGGATTGGATTTAACCATAGATGATAAGCCAATTTTCTCCATACTCTGTAACTCAATAAGTCTTTAATGGCTTCTCAGATAAACAGATGGATGTCATCAAAAGGCACAGGATGATAAATCTGATTGGTGTCTGAAGAATTCGCACAGCTTTATCCCTGAACAAGCGCGGAAGAGCAAGGGGAGGGGAACCACACTTAAGCCCCAGCATGGGAGTTTAAATTATTTGCTCAGAAACAGTTGTATTTCCCAGTGGCATAATACTAAAAACAACAAGGTTGGCTGCATCCAGGAAGGACAATACATCTTTTTAATTAGGCTGCTCCTTTTGAAGACTTACAGTGTTTAGTCTAGCTGTGTTTACTCTGACTTGGTTGATTATTTTCATACGGACTTCCAAATATTCAATTAAAGCCCCTTGGAAGATTATGAATTTTAATTATCCAGGAAAAGCCTACACTTTACAGACACTGAGGTCCAAGGACACTTCTGCTAGTCAAGCACTTCCTGTTTGTCCAGATAGCTTCTTGGTGTCCATGTCGCCAAACTGTTTCTTTGGAACATTCGGTAGAATTAGATTTCAAACGGCTGTAACCAGAAAGTTAAACTCTGGATGCACACCAACAACCTCACTCACCAGGGAGACTTGTCCAGGTGAATCCAGGACAAAGGCTGGAGACTTAAGAGGGGCTCAGAAGGTAAATGAGCCTTCAACAGATTGTCACTATTGTTTCTGGGTTGTGAGATGCGGGAAATTTCTATGGTTTTCGAGTCTTAAGTTAGGAAACTTCTCACTGTGGTATGCAGAATGTAGGATTAGATTGCTTTTAATATTGGTGGTAAAGCAAACCACATCTTTCCTAATGTTAGGGGAATTTCTGAAGGAACAGAGATGCCATGGTCGTCATCTTCAGTATAAAATATTGGTTTCATATATTTCCAGAAGAGCAAGAAGTTCAGTGAGTACACACACACTTTTCCATGACATAACTAAACTGTTCTGGAGAACCCAGTCAGGTCAGAGCAGTTTTCTTTTTATTCGCAGAGCTCCAGCAGGTGCTTTATGGTCCTCTCACTACTGGATGCTCACCCCTCTGTTGAATCTAATTTTTAGTAACTTGTAAAAAATCGGCATTCTTATACAGTACTCACTACGGACCTGAAGTAAGTCCTAGCACACCCCCACGGCAAGTCTAAAGAAAAATCATGATTGTTATCCACTCTGTAGTTGAGAAGACAAAACCAGAGAGATTTAGCAACCTGCCCAAGATCCTGCAGTTACGAAATGGCAGAGCTAGAAACTCAGCTCAGACAGACTGGCTCCAGAGTCTGTGCTTTTAAGCATTTTAATATTTTACTGTCTTACATAAAAGCTTGACTCATGTATAAAGATATCCATGATAGGATCAGTAATCAAATCAGATGGGCTGGGCCCGGTCACACTGAACACAAGGGTGATGGTCTGCGCCCTGGAGTATTGGTAACTCTAATGATCTGGGGTGGGAAGACATAAGGAGGCAATGCACCAAGAAGGTGGGGGTCAGATAGCCAGGGATCACTCTTGGAATGCCTGTGTGCCACCCTGTAGGTAAACTGCAGATTCCAAAGGCACCTGATGTGTGTTGGAAGATGGGGCTGACAGGTCCTCTGAGTGCTGAGTGTTCCTGGCCTTTATCTCAGGTGACTGCTGTGCTGCCCTCTTATCTCGGCCTCTGCCAGGCATCTGGTCTGCTGAGTTCACAGGCCTGCAATTAGTCACTTGTGATCAGCTTTTCGATTGCAGAAGAACCTTATCCTTCTGTGCCACGGCAGTTTCACTGAAGGGGGCTGTGGCTACGCTTCCACAACATTCACAATGCCTTAGTTGGCAAATAAATTGTCGAAATGTAATTTAGCAGTATGTATTGGAAACCTAGCAATGGACCATGTGCACATGTGAACTAATTTCAGGGCTGGAGATGTGGTCTAAGAAAATAGTCTGAGAGGAAGAGAGAGTTTTATTCGGGGATTCCTCACAGCATTATTTATAACAAGGCCTGGAAAGGACATAAATAAATAAGAAGAAAAAATAATTAAGACATTTATGATACATCCATAAAATGCAATGTTATGTGGTTGTTAAAATTACATTTCTGAATTTTTTTTCTGAAGACTTTTTTTAATGACTCATTATACAACAGTTGTTGAAAATGGAGAATATAGGACTTCATTAAAAATGATGCCACTTATATAAAAGAAACCTAAATGTAATGGAAATCCTGGAAAGAAACTGGACTTTTTTTGGTGGATATTTCCAGGTTGTAAGATGTCTGTTTAATTTTTTTTTTCAAAAAAATGCTAAAGGAATATACATTAAGTTTTCATCAGAAAATCAACCAATAATGTATAAATATCCATGAGCTTCCAGGAAAGCTGGCAGATTCCTGTGGTGACAGCGTCAGGAAGGGGACAGTATGCAGAAGAGAAACGTTGCCTTCCTTCTCAGCCTCCTTGATACATGCACGTGTACACATGTGCTCACAGCTACACACACAAGGACATGTTTCTCACTGAAAGTGGCTCCCGGCTCTTTTCTGCAGAAGTCTGGAATCCCAGCCAACTACAGACAAGAGAATCAGATCATCTCTGTGACTGTTTTTATATAAATCACCCCAGCTGACAGTCATGGCATTGTGTGACCTAAAATCCTCTAGACAAGAGCTAAGCAGCACGTTTGTCTCATACGTACTTGTGCAGATCATTGAGGCCTTTCCCCTGCCTCCAGGCTTCTGCTTCTGCACTCGTAAAGTTAGACACAGTCATTCATTCACTTCCCAAAGCCCCGTGGGTCTGATTGACAGGCACCAATGTGGTGAAGAAAGACAGCCCTTGCTTCTGAGCTGCCCATAGTTTAGTCAGAGAGACAGAGAGTAACTGACTGACTTCTGGTAATGGCACAAAGTAAGGGCTCATCAGGTGTCACGTTAACAGACATGGTCATCACTGGTCGCCTCAGCAGGAGAATTTGAATATGGAATCGGTAGTGAAGCCAGGTGAGAGTTGGCTGCGGGGTGGAGTGGTGAGTACCAGGTATTTGGCTGGGAAAAGCTCAAGGGGTCTAGAGTCATCCTCTGTCTCTAAATACTAATCACTCAAGACTATGTAACCTCCTAAGGCAGTAGCCTTGAGGGGCAGCAACCAATCCAATGCGAACATTCTAGCATATAAAATCCTATCACATAGTGGCGACATTCCAAATACTAAAAGGAAATTAAGACCCGGAGTTATTACTGTGAGAACCTGGGTCTTCTCAGATCTGAGAAGAAGGAAGCTGCCTAAGCTAGGCATCTGAACAAGATGGACTCTCCTTTGTCTGGTGCCATTATGCTAACGCTGCTGCTCCTGCAAGAGAAGAAAGAGGACCAGCTCACCAGGAAAGCATCCCGGGATTCCAGGCTTCTTCCTGTAGGGAGGCTTTGATGCTGTCTCCCACAGTTCTCTCCCGTTAAAGATGACACAGATAAATGGAAGTGTGCTCCTGATGTGAACCGTGATTTTAAGGATCTGCAGTAACTGAATACATTTTAATCAACTGGCTGATATTTTCGATGAAAATTCCTGGTAATTCTCACGTTTAACACTCATAGTTTTTAGAGGAAAAGAATTTTTTTAACCTTGTGAATACATAGGGATTTCAGAAAGAAGGTTACATCAATCAAAGTTACTAAGCTAAAGGTTTGGATTTATTTTCTAATTAACATTTTATCGATTGGACCAATTAGTCTGAACAAGGCTGAGATTCTGCGGATTTCTTAGATCTGACACCTGTGCCTTCCTAATCTGCTGGCAACAAACACGATGTAAATTTACCAATTACAGGACTGTGTCCGACGCGCACCAGCAGCAGCGAAGCCTGGGGTTTGAGTGTGAAGTGTTCTGGGACAAAAAAGAGTCATGTTTGATCTCTGAGTCACGTTTAAAAATCCCTGTTGGCTTTCCGTTTTGCTCTGTCATTTTAAATCCTAAAACAGAGCAGATTAGATGTAAGCCTAATGTATTTCCTGTGAGCGCTGTTTTCTCTCTCAGTTCTCTGGTTTATTTACTACTTCTTAGTCAGGATTGCTCTAGAGGATGGTGACTGCAGCCATAAACAATAGAGAAAGAAACAACTCGTGATCCTCCTGCCTCTGCCTCCTTCAGCAAATCCTACCGGGCGTGTGCCACTGCCACCACAACTGGCTATCCCATGTGCAGTCACCAAGGGTGGACGCTGATGTGGATGTTAGGAAGTGCATGCTGACAGGAGCCTGATATAGCTGTCCCCTTAGAGGTCTGCCAGAGTCTGACATGTTCAGAGGCGGATGCTCACAGCCAACCATTGAACTGATCAAGGGATTCCCAATGGAGGAGTCAGAGAGAAGGAGCAGGGGGAGCTGAGAGGGTTCGCTGCCCCCTGAGGAGAGCAACAATGCCAACCAACCAGAGCTCCCAGAGTCTAAACCACCAGCTTGGGAGCACTTAGGGAGGGACCCATGGCTCCAGCTGTATATGTAGGGGATGATGGCCTTGTCTGGCATAGGTGGGAGAGGAGATCCTTGGTCCCATGAAGGCTGGATGCCAAGTGTGAGGGTTGGGAGGTGGGAGGTGGGGTAGGTGAGGGCACATCCTCATACAAACAGGAGGAGGGGGGATGGGATGGGATGGGGGTTCCTGGGTGGGGGGGATGGGGTAAGGGGATAACATCTGAAATGTAAGTAATATATCCAATAAAAAAAGAGAGAAAGAAACAAAGCAACAAGAAAGCTTCACACTCGGGTTCTTTCTGTTGTGTAGTTGGTAACTGCTAAACCTCCAACCAAAAGAGTACACATGGAGGGACTCATGGCTCCAGCTGCATATGTAGCAGAGGACGGCCTAGTTGGGCATCAATGGGAGAAGAGGACCTTGGTCCTGTGAAGGCTCGATGCCCCAGTCATAGGGGAACACCCTCAAAGAAGCAGGGGGAGAGAGGATGGGATAGGGGACTTCCGGGGGTGGGGTGAGGTGGGGAAAGCTGGAAAGGGGATAACATTTGAAATGTAAATAAAAGAAAATATTCAATTAAAAAAAAAGATTTTGAACCTCAATGTCCTTAATCTACACACAGCTACCTTGCAGAGTCACTGCTAAGGTTCAGTGAGAGCAGAGTGGGAGACAGTTGTCTGACTATCTCACAGGAAGAACCTGGTGACGGCACTGTTGGAGTTGTCTGATCATCTCACAGGAAGAACTTGGTGACAACACTGTTGGAGCTGTTTGACCATCTCACAGGAAGAACCTGGTGATGGCACTGTTTGTTTGTGGTCTTGGTTTCTGTGTGAGAGTCCTTGGATGCTTAGACCACATCAGGCCAGTCAGCCACAACAGAAACGGCATTCAGTCGAAGGCCTGTCCTTATAACAATATCCTGTGCTCATATCTGCATAATGTATAGATACCCAGTAAGAAAGAGCTTCACAGTGTCATGGCATGGTTTTGCCATGCCTAATTATTTTAAACACTTTCAAAAACTTTAACAAAAATATGGTCTTACTTTGTAAGCATATTATGATTCAGTAAGAAAAGTTAAACTTTTAAGGATACTCACTCTTACCCTTTCTGATTTATCTATCCAAAATGATTTAAAGATACATGGTAGAGTTCTTCATAAAAAAAAAAAACAGTTACATTCTAACAATTCAGTCCAAGAAGCAGGATACAAACTTTAGAGGACCAGACAGCAGAGGCACTGGAGGCCCGCTCCTGTTCATAGTCTCTAGCTAGATAGGTCTCTTTCAGGTGTGTAGACAAGACTTGACTTTAAAACCAGCTCTGCAGCTTGCTGAATCCACAGTCTCACAGTAGGACAACCCCTTCAGCTTCTGGCTGGGGCAACTTCCTCTAAGGAACTCAGCCATGGACTATGGCTTTTGTTCTGGGTCACTGTTCTGGGTCACAGCGGACCAGCTGATAACCACAGATAAATGTATACAGAGTTCTATGCTAAGTAAGCTTTAGAGGGCTGACCCAGCAACCATGTTATAGACAAACGTGATTTCTGTGAAGAAACAAAGACATCCTGTAACCTACAGAGGAACCTTTGGGGAGTGCCCAGTTGAAAAGAGGCATGACAAAATACCCTTCACTCTTTACTTTGAGATAATCTCAGACACAAAGTTTCCAGAAGCATGGGGAGATCTTGGCCTTTCAACCAACTTCCTCAGGTTTTCACCAGGCATTCGGCACAGGATCAGACCACAGAGATTCAGGATCACCTGCTAACCATTCTCTAAGGCATCTGGCACATGATCAGTCCTCAGAGATTCAGAACTCTCTGCTGACCACACTCTAAGACACATTTACAAAGCTCTGATCACAGGTTTTAAATATTGTTTTTAATAGATGTTCATCATTGTGTATTTGCTTTGGTTTTTCCCTTGGTTATACTGGTCATGCACTTAACAGAAATTCGGCAGAACCGTTAAATGACACACCATGTGTGTCTTACTATTGTCATGTTAACTGGTATAATTTAGGCAAGGCCTTGTTGGCAGGTTTCTCTAGTAGGAACTGGACAGCTTTTCCTTTGCAGTCAACACATGTCTTGCTGAAGAATGCTCTGAGCCTACACAAAGTGCCACTAACATATTTTGTATGGTTTTACATTCCAGCAGTGGTTCTGCTCTTAACAATTACTACTGTAGTTTTGTCTAATGGCGACTTTTCTGCCTCCTCCTTAAGTGCTCCTCCTGTAAGAATGAATTGCTTCCCTCTCCTGTGTTCACTTACCTGACTATACCTCTGTTAGGGTAGACTGGGTGTTTAGTTTACTTTGAGGAGCAATGTAAGCACACCGATTTATCTCAATTTTTTATCATCTGCAGCTCTTTCAGTTTGATCCCATGTCCCTCACTGGTCCTATCCATACTGAGAACTTACTTTGGAGAAGTGTAAGGTGATTTTAGTACATCTTGCATTTCACCCTTTTAAGTCTTGGAGTCGATCATTTAATTCCAGATTCATCGTTCCTTTCATTAGGGAATAGTTTTAAGAAACTAAGATGCGAGTATCAAATATACCAAATATATTCATCACGGCCGAGGCACTGCCTCCTTAGAGCCTTTCCTAGGCATGGGGTAAGAAGCAGATGCACACCAACATGTGTTCTTGTGCATGAATCTATAAACTCCAGGCTGTGCATAAGTCCACAGTGACCCCTGTCCAACACTGGGCCATACAGGAGTCCATAGTAACCCCTGTTCCAATCCAACATGTGGATGTCATGCTAATCCTTACTTTTCCCTTACATATTCTTTTCTCCAGTGTGAGAAACTCAGCTCTCATGACCCATGATGTATCTACTGTGTTCAGACCCAGCACAGACAGGGGGTAGCACCGGGATCACTAACCCATGCTTCTGTCTGCCATGGCATCTCTGTACATGTGGCTCATCTGTCACTTCTGCCTTTACACTCAAAATAACCTTTTTTTCTTAAGTTATTTAGACTGTGATGTAAAATTGCTCCTTTGTAATAATTTAGTCTCAACTGGTACAGTTTATTCTTCATTTTTGGTTCTCCCTTACCCTGCTATTATTTAGGTATTTACTAGCTATGTTTTGAGAGTAAAAGCTGTTCATATTCAGAAGCATATTCAAAGGGCTCCTCAGTCCCAGCTTCTCCCAGTATCTCACTGCTCCATCTCCTCATCTTTGCCTGGTGCGTTTGTATACTCTCCTTCCACGCTTTTCATGCAGGTAGACAGTCTTGTTAATTTCTGGTTTATTTTATTGTATTTGTGTGTGTGTGTGTGTGTACTTTGTATGGAGTTTGTGTGTATTCACGTGTGCATGTGTGGGAACCTGAATGTGTGTGGAGGTCAGACTTCAATGTTTGGTGTCTTTCTCAATTTGTCTTCATGTTGTTTTTTTAGGTTAGATCTTTCACTGAACTTTGAGCTCACCAATTTAGCTAGGCTGGCCTTGGGTGGCCAGGGGATCCCCAGGGGCCTCCTACATTTGCTTCTGCAGAGCAGTGATTGCAGATACATGTCCTGTGCCTGGTTTTGTACTTGGATGCTGTGGCTGCACAGTAAGATCTTCAAGCCTGTGCAGCAAGGACTTGTGACTAAGTCATCCTGCCAACCCTTACTTTCTGGTTATTCTTCTCTTTTGTAAACTTAGATTGTCATATGTTTTCTCTCTCTTTTTGAAATAGGGACTCACCTCTGTAACTCAGGTTGTCCCAGAACTCACTATGTATATAACCCAGGAAGGCCTCAAACTCACCATGACCTCCCTGCCTCAACTCTGCAAGCCAGCCATCATTCCTGTCTACATTTTTTACTTCCCCCTATAACACACTAGGCTATAGTTTTAAACACCCAGCATCTGTCACAAATATGGCCTGTAAACCATTCTGGTTCTTTCAGAGAACTCTTCCTCTGTCTCCTTGCAGGTAGGTGCATGGGGACTCGCTCAGGTATTTGCATATGTATTGTTATCTAGGTAGTATTTAATAGCTTGTGTTTATGAAAAATGATGAAACAATTAACCAGCTTGTTTATACTTCATTCTGCTGGATGTATGTTTTGGGGTAAATTCCCACAGGTTAGATTGCATGTGTAGTTCTGTTAGGTGCTACAAAATCCCCATCAGTGTGTGGACAGATGTTGTCTCGCCTGCAGTATGTAGTCACCCTTTTTAATTTTCACCAACATGATAGGTGAGAAAAAGAACCGCTGAACTGTTGGGGTTTCTAAGAGATACTTTCGATGGGAATGGGAAGAAAAGATTGGGGAGAAGCTCAGATGGACAGGCTTGCAAGCCAGGATGGAATCTGAGAGCTCTCTACTAAGACTGTAGTAACTCTGGAGGCCTAGAAAAGGAGGATGACTCTGGAGTGCTGACCAAGGTCAAAAGCCATAAGACAAGGAGCGCAGTGACCTGCTGAGGGGAAAGACTCTGTCCGGCATTACGTAAGAGACAGGCTTAGAAGACCAACTTCGTTTTAGATACAAGATCAAAGACAATAGCAAGTAATGTTTAAAATAGAGACATTCAAAGGTGTTCGCAAAAATCTGTCTTCCAACACCCAAGGAAAGATCCAGAATTTAGGCAGTCAAGCAAAATCAGAATAAGCTGTAAACGGATGGTTAAATGGCAGGAAGTCTTGAGATTCATTTCTGTCACAAACACACACACACACACACACACACACACACACACACTCACAAGAGCAATTTCTTCTGATCCTGCTTGAAACCCTAAGGTGGCTGAAGAGTCTGTGGAACATACATTTTTAGAAAAAATATTGGAAAAATTTCAAGAAAATCAAGGCTCTTATAGATGACCAATCCGTCACGGCATATTTCTGCATGAAGAGAAACCCAAGGAAACATTTTAAACACAGAAGAGAATCACCCACACTGCAAGGGACTAACAAGACTTGTGGGACTAACAGAGGAATCAGTTCACTTCAGTGAAGTTTCAGATCTATTTCTGAGACCAGACTAGGAGACAGATATTAAGGATTGTCTCTTCCTCTTCTCCTTCTTCTTGTTCTTCTTGTTCTTCCTCTTGTTCTTCTTCTTCTTGTTCTTCTTGTTCTTGTTCTTCTTGTTCTTCTCCTCCTCCTCTTTCTCCTCCTCCTCCTCCTCCTACCTTCCTCCTCCTCCTCCTCTTCCTCCTCCCTTCCTCCTCCTCCTCTTCCTCCTCCCTTCCTCCTCCTCCTCCTCCTCCTCTTCCTCCTCCTCCTCCTCTTCCTCCTCCCTTCCTCTTCCTCCTCCTCCTTCAGTTTTTTAACAAGAAATATTTAGAAATCTTGTAGTGAAGTACAAATGCCCAGTACTGGACAAGGTGCAATAGAAAGTATGAATTCACAACCCGCTTAGGGGCTGCATTCTGGGAGGTTAGCGCTGACAGGCATAGGTGAGCAAGACAGAGGAGGAAAAGAATTAAGCAATATATTGATCCTCTATTGCACTTTAGGCATCATTTACCAGCAAGCAGACAATGATAGGGGGATTTACTGCCCTTAGCTTGCCTGGGTGGGATGAAGACAGCGTAATGAAAATTTTATAACAGTAAATGAAAAGAAATCGAAACTGTGGAGAGTCAATGGTTGAGATGGAGACAAAGTTCCCAAGGAGGAACCACCACGGAGGAGGAACCACCATGGAGGACGTGGTCCCCAGATGAGGCTCTCTTGGTGGAAAGTAATAGAGGTACACAGGGACAGGTCCAAGCAAAAGGGCAACATATCATGTGGGGTAGGGGAGTGTTTGCGCAGGCGCGCACAAGTGTGTGGTTAAAAGTTTCTTTTGAAACCAGCACCAGGAAGCACATAACCTCTCTCTAAAATAATCATTATTGGCACATTTCATCAAGAACAGTATTGAGGACAGCTTGTGCTTAAACATCAGAGGAACTAGTGGAAACAAGCCACTCCCTCTTCTGGTACAAGAAGAACAGCAGGCCTCAGAACAAAGTAGAAAAGGTCAGAAAGGCCAGGGAGGACAGAGAAGTCCTGAACTCTGAGTGGGAAGCAGCCATTGGCAGGGCAGTTGGCTCTAAACAGAGGGACTGGAAACCAAGAACATAACACGTGGGCAAAGCCAAGAGGACCTTTGTCTCTGAGGAAATTTTCTTCAGGGAGTGCCAGTTTCCTTTTCGCACCAGCAAAGGGAGGGAACCACATCTAGAGTCCCAGCACAGTCCACGAGTCTTGAGACATCTGGGAAGCCCAAAGAGCCCTGAGGGTCAGAAGAAGACAGAGGAAAGACAGGCCTGAGCAAAGATGAAAGGCCAGACTCAGGAACTGGGCCGCACTGAGGCTGGAGGTGATTCGGAAGTTGCTGTGTGACACGCGGTAGGTTAGCTAGAGAGTACAATCAGCTGCTCTCTATTTCTGGAGAGACAAGGACAAGAAGATAGGGAACAAAAGAAAATGAGATCAAATTGCAGTAGGGACTGTGCAGTTAACAGAATGACTTGTCTCGGAAGT
Source organism: Grammomys surdaster (assembly GCF_004785775.1). Taxonomy (NCBI): domain Eukaryota; kingdom Metazoa; phylum Chordata; class Mammalia; order Rodentia; family Muridae; genus Grammomys; species Grammomys surdaster. Next base: position 17,408,409 of record NW_021604568.1, on the reverse strand, counting down.
GAGCTGCATGCCTTTCAGGGGACGTCTTTAGAAACTGTCTGTCCAAGATGATTCCGGACAGGGTCAGCAGCTGTGACGGCAGGCACTTGGCAGAGCCAGATGTCGTTTCGTTGCCCTTCAAAGCTCTCTGTTTAGGCAGTTATATAATATTATGCATAAATAGAGTAATACAAAATTACCCCATTCATACGTTTTATGTATCTATTAATATGGACACACAGTTTCCTTTCCATTTTACCAGTAAAGTTTTGAATACAAATGTAACTAAGCCTCTCCCATTACGGCCTGGCCTTCAGAGCTAATCACCTCTCTGAACACTTAAGGAGTCATTTTTCATTATGATGGGGAACAGGGCGAAGGCAGATGGCAGAGTCATGTTATTGATTTGATGATCCTTGCCTGGCTTGTTGGATAAATGGAACCAAATGATGGTCACCGCATCTAGACTTCTAGGGACTTCAAGGTTCAATTCAAATTATATCAGACAGCAGGTTCGGGAGAAAAGAATCCATTTATTCCCCGAATGCTTCTAAGCAACAATCCCAGGGATTACGGAGGACCCCTCAGACTACCTCCTGGGAGTCTTCTGGACCAGTTTAAGTCTTTAAGGAGGAATGAACATTCCCTTCTGGGTTTTACTGGTGTGTTTGGGGCATGACAGCTCAGGACATGCTGGCCATCAGTTAAGAAAGTCTGCTCAATTTGCATGGCCTATGCTCATTTGCAAATTATAAGGCAGATAGATGGAGATAAATTGCTTACTTCTCAAAGGGTCATTAACTTTTTCCTTAAAAGCCCTTTGAGAAAGACCATTGTGGCTTTAAGGAGTTAACGTAATTATGGCCAAGGGTTACCTTTTGTGGAATTACATTTCTACTGCTGCTCCTCAATCTCCCTCAGGACTGTCATTAGGAACACACATTCATGCTAAAAAGAGCTGTGGTAGACAGTATCACGCACTGAACAGTATACAGAAGAATCTGAGACTGGATTAAAATTTTTTTAAATTTTATTGTAGAATAGAACGAACACACACACACACACACACACACACACACACACACACACTGGAATTATCACCACTATAAGATGATTAGTAATTTTGATCAAAATTTCACTCCTGGGGAAACAACTACACTGAGGTGGGCTCTAGAAACATGTTTATGTAGGGATTTTTCTGGATCTGACCCACATTTTATCACCTTTGCCTGACACTTTTGGGCTCTATGTGGCAGGTGTTGTATAGTTGAGAACTGCTAAGAGGAAAATTATCATTCTTTTTCGGGCTAGACAGACCTTTACCGTGGTAAAATACATACTAGGAAGTACCAAATCCTCTCTGCATGAGAGATTCAGAGACCTTTTTTGTAGTCCCAACTCAGCTACAAACATGTCTCCTCCTGTTCGTAGGCACTGTGAGTTTCTCTCTTGCAAACTGTGAGGTAGAAATGGGTAACCTGTAAGGCTATTTCTCAATCACAAAATGACAGTCCTTAGCCATCGGGATTACCCATCCACCCTTGTTTAATGCAGAAGGACTGAACAATGATATCCCTTCTCCACTCGCTACCAAATTTGTATTTGGAAGACCTAATCTCTAAGTAGTGGCACGGGAAAGGAGGCCTGTGGGTAAGAGTACATGTCAGATAAAGCTTTGAGGGTAGAGCCTCACTTACTTGACATAGCAGACCTTGTGCTGTCTCCATTTGTGAGTACACAGCAAGGAGATGACAGCTGAAAGCCAGGACAAGACACCCAAGTGCATCCACACCTGGATTTTGACGTGCGAGCCTCCACACCTCTGAGAGCTTTGCTGTTTAATCTAGTTTATTGCAGAAGTCCCAATGACAGCCAATCAGCAAGCTTCCCTTAGATTCTTTCGAATCCACAAACTGCAGTTTTCCACGGGCTGTGGTGCTGTTTTTACAAGGAGTCCAAAAGGAGGCAGATTTACTCTTTATATTTAATTTATAGTCAGAAAACTTGCATTGTATTGTCTTGATTTGACTTCAGAAGCAGCTTGCTTGTTGTGAACGCATCTTGATCCCCGTCCTGGTTTTGTAATTATTTGTTGAGTTTTCTTGCTACTCCCACTTTTTCCTTGACCAAAACGATAGTTTACAAATCAACGATACAACTACCAAAGTGGGGTGGTAGGCAGGAGGAAGGACAGGGAGAGGGAAGTGTGCTGGCTACACTCATGTCAGTGTGAGGTGCTCTGCCCCTTTAGGAGAAATATCTCTAACTGCTTATCCTGAGAATATCTGAGTCAAATTTTAGGGTTACCCCAACCCAGAGGCTTGCTTCATGTCTACCAGATTTCTTAGGTATTTTTCTTTGCTTTTTCAACACATGAATCAATTCATCTCCATTAAATATGACACAAAGATAACGGTTAAAACCTCAGCTAGGAGAAGCAAGGCCACCCCACTGCCGAGTGACATTGGCCACAGAGAAGCTTGTGAAGTGCTCAGAAGCAGTCCATCTATTTATGAAAAGCCTCAGCTAAATCCAACTGAGATTCAGAAGAACGCCATTGTAGGTGAAGTTTTTCTGACTTTAAATTCTGGCTCCGCATTTATTTAGCACGTAGCTGTAGGCAAGTGTCCAACCCTCCACGGGTTCACTGTCCTCCCAGGTCATGAATGTGTATTCTATGTAACTTCCAGGGTTATAATAATTTAAAGCTATTTAGAGCACAGAATAGATTCTGAACAAGCTGTGTGATGATGATTACAATGGAGAATAGATGCTTTGGTTTGCCACGCTCACCAGCGAGGAGAGGCTCTTCTGAGAAAAACTAACATGTGGACCTGTACTTCATGAAATTCAAATATGTCTACTTAAAGTAATAAACCCAGTTGCGCTACCTCAAATTTATATCTTGTTTTAAAAAAGTATCATTATAGGAAGAAATCAAAATTAAAATCGTAAAATAGAACATTTTATGACAGGCTTCATGGGTGGAGTGTGGGAGATACAGAATTTGCTTCAGGGTTTTGTGTCAACCTTCACTAATATTCTGATTTTAAGATTCACTGAATCTTAAATCTAAGCAACTAAGTTTTAACAGATATATTCCATCAAAAGCACAGTTCTCGGCTTAATTTCACTCCTCAAGATGTGCAAACTCGATGCTTCAGAAATCAATGAAGCACAAAACTTAACCTACTAAGGTTATGGGCTTACATTTGTATAGCAGACTTCTTTTGGTGAGAAGTTCTACATGTTATATCTAATTGATTTTACTCATCAATAAAATGTTTATCAAGCAAATAGTAAGGCCAGGAACCCATTGGCAACTTCCACCAGGTAACCAGGTAAAGGGACATCCATTATGGTCATTATGACTGTCAGGGAAGGGGAAAGAGTTTCACTGACTGCTCTCATACATGTCGGCACTACAAAGGCTCCGTGGAACAGAAGTGAAATTGGAACTCAGTCTTGAAAACAGGCAGCTGAAGAGGGAAAGTGTATCAAGGAATGGGGACAGTGGTGAGTTGATAAACTAGCCATTCATAAATGCAGAGAAAGAGTAGGTACGGGGCCAGGTGTGGTGGCTCTTGCAGGTCATTTCAGCATGTTGAGGACGGATGCTGAGGGATGGCGAGTTTGACACCAGCTCGGGATACGTAGATTGGCATTGCATCAAAAAAATTAAAAAAGGAAAAAAGCAAGCAAGCAGGCAAGCAGGCAAGCAAGCAAGCAAGCAAGCAAGCAAGCAAGCAAGCAAGCAAGCAGGGATAGAATTATAGCAGCAATAACGAGCGGCTCAACATAGTCGCCTTCCTTATGTGATAGGTGAGGAAACAGGGTGAAGAGGCTGAAGAGATCGCATGAGGTCGGCTCGCTCAGGATGCTGTACGCATGCGTACAGCTGAGGGCTGCAGGCGCTGCGTAAAGGGGCTAAGTAATGACGGAGAGGGCCTCCTCTGCCCTGAAGTCTATCTCTGGATGTTTCAACAGACTGCGAATGGTTGGTGGGTTTGTGAAGAATGACGAGTAGAGTGGTGTTTCCCTTCGGCAGAAATCCAGGCTTGGAAAAAGCATGGTGGTATCAAGAATAAAAAGTCGAGGTCTGCTCTGTCTGCTGTGGGGGTCAAGTCTCAGGGACTACAGTATCCAAGAGAGAGCAGAGGGAGGGAGGAAGAGTGGGAGGGGGAGGAGAGCGAGAGAGGGAGGAGAGAGGGAAGAAGGGAGGGAGGGGGAGGAGAGAGATCACTCTAAAGGGATCCAAGGAGCACGGAAGAGGTCTGAGGAATGGGCAGACAGAAGGTGACTTTGACTTTACTTCTAAGCAGCAGGAAAGCCAGGGAGAGATCGATCTTCAGCAGGTCAGGATTTATGGTTGCAGGACTGAGAAACAGCACACAGCTTTCCTAACTAGATGGAAAGGACCCCAGAGACTAGCTAAGGCTGGACCCAGGAGGACGGAAAACATTGTCTGTAAAGGACTCACGGAATCTGAAAGGCAGGCAGAGGAGCTTTGGAGCCATGGCCTCTCTATGCATTCTAAGTAGGAACCTGACATAGGTCAAGGTGCAGAACACCAGGGGAAGCAAATGCTTCCGGAAGCTCAGGAGGTGAGGTGAGGAATATCCAACAGTCCAATACTACAGGAGCTGTGGTGAGTCCTGAGGAAAGGCATCGTGAGGGCTACAGCCATCACTACGAGACTACTAAACAAAGCCTCAACAATCTATACTAACTCAACAATCAGACATCTCTTCAAATTCCCCTCCATACCTTCTGTTCACTGTGCGTAACATGTTATTAAAATGATGAGTTTATTTGCATGATTATCTGTGTTATGTTTCTATCTACGAAGGTTGCAGTCTCTCCAAATGTGGAAACTAGCACACAGCAGACGCTTTTAAACACGCCTGAGTGAATACAAAGAGCCAGCGGATTCACACCTGCCTGAGTTCTGGACAGAGGACAGAACCATTCTCTACTGTGGGTTTTGGGTCATTTGTATATCAAACATTCTTAGAGACAACAACAATTTTAGACATTTGTTCTTGATTAATTACCTTACTGGGTTCTCAGCCTAATTCTGTCATTTATTAAGCCACACTTTTTCTTTCCTCGTGCAGATGAACATGTTGGCTGTGAGCAATACTGGATTTGAGACTAGAAACGTAACTAGCATGCTGGGTGTTCATATTGAATTTAATACAGTGTTTCTTACTCCTGCCCCTTCTGGTAGGGAGTGTAAACACTGATCTGATCGGCAGAAGTGTTTCTACAAATGTGAAGACGCAGATGCAGACTCTGAAGGAAGGGTCTGCTTAGGATGAAAATTCCAGAGACTCTAGAAAATGGGAGCCAGTTTAAGAACTGTCTTGAGAGGACAGAGTGTGTGCCGAGAACCAGCATTTCTGGAATCCATCCATCTCGAAGATCATGAGGGACATTCCGTTTTTATTCACTTATTAAACAGGGACACTGTGAATTATCTCCATTTCCCCAACAGTGTGGGATTGCAAACTGGTACTGACTCTGGAAATCAGTCTGGGGGACTTTCAAAGAGCTAAAGATAGATCTACCATACGACCCAGCTGTATCAACGGACGTCCTACCCCAGAGACACTCACACAGGCTTGTTCACGGCTGTGCTACTGGAAATACCCAGGAAATGGAGATAGCCTGTACGTCCTTCCACTGATGGACTGATAATGAAAATGTGTTAGTTACACAGTGGAATACCACTCAGCTGTGAAGAAGAATGAAACCAGATTTACAGATAGACGGATGGAGGTAGAAACCACCGCACTGAGTGATGTGACAGACCCAGGAAGACAGGCTCCTCCCCTCATGGCTCCAAAACTTCCCGTGTGAGAGTACGATCCACAGGGATAACTGACTATGAAAGGAGGGAAACATGGCTGGGGGCAGGGCTCTGAAAAGGGCAGGACACAGGTGCTATGAAGGGGAACTGGAGAAGGGAGCTTTAACTGGGGGGGAGGGGGAGGCACAGAGATCAGAAGGATAAATACGAGCATGTTTGACAAAGGGTATAAAATCGTATTATTACATGTTTTCACAAAATTACATATCACATGTGCACACATTTGCATGAAATTATGCCACTTAGGATCATAATACTTCCTCAAGAATGAAAGACCACATAAAAAAGCAAAAACAAAACTACAGGACCAGGCATGAGAAGCCTTTTGAGTTGAGAAACTCAAGAGGCCCTCAGGACAATGCATGCCGTTGCCCTTGGTTGTCTCCCAGAGGCTGAAGGTACGTATGTCTCCATTGCTGAAGATGCCATGTATTTTGGATACAGGACCTGAAGGGACTGAGCTGGATCTGACCCAGAAGCCTCCTTCCTGAGGACTAGCTCTCTGCCCTAACAGGCTATGCAAGCTGCCAGGGGAGAAAAGCAACAGAGACGCTTTTATCTTGAGGATAACCAACAGATGTTTAATTGGATTTACAACCCACTCAACAGGAGGGATTCTCATCTGGCACTGTAATCCCAGCTAACTAGCTGAGGATGACTGGTAACTCAGTCAGAGTTGCACTAGTAATCCCAGGCAACCCAGAGGAGAGCTTACCACTGCCACCCTCCGCCCCCTGAAGCAGTGTGAGTTCTACCTGCATTCTGAACTCTGCATTCTGAATGCTTGTCCCCATCCCACAGACAAGAGGAGGCCCCGTCCCTTGTGAAAAGGCTTCTTTCATCTGTAGCAGATGAGGAACGACATGGAAATCCACAGTTGATCATAATTCAGAGAGGAGGCAACCATGGGTGCCAAGCTCCAACTGAGGCATCTGCAGTCCCTCTACCTAAGTAAGGCTTAGGGAGCATCGTGGAAGAGCGAGCAGAGAGACTCCAGAGCCAGGACACCGGATTGTCTGTTTTCTATATATGACAGGGAAGCCACACCCATGAGGTCTCAGCATCACGCCTGTCTAAACAAGACTTGGACAATGACGCCAGTTGGCATGTCACCACAGAGGGAGAGGCTCTCACAAGGCAGTTAATGACCCCTGAGCAAGCCGGGGAATCGGCCTTACTCAGTGATGGACCCCCACACTGGTCCAATATCAAGTGGCCAGCCCTAAAAAACCATACACATAAGAGCAACACTAAATATATTCAGCAGGCTGTATGTACAAGGACTCACAGCGTGTGCTTCAGGTTCCAATCTTGACTTCCCTCAGTGATGGCGGAACGTGATTCAAGAGTTGAGAACGGAAATAAACCCTGTCCTCTCCAAGCTGCTCTGGGTCCTGGTATTTTATCACAGCAACAGAAATCTTAACGAAGACAGAAGCTAATTAGTTTTCGTCACTAATAAGCAGTAGATGAGAAAAGAAAGTATCCTAGCTGACCGTGGGCAACTAGAAGTATAAGTTAAATGATCAAACAGGTAGGACAGCGTAGGTTGCAGTAGAGCTGTGTAGTCAGTTTGGAACAGCTGAGTGAATCTTCAGAACACATCCCAGTCATAACGTAAAGCACTTGTCAATGGCCACTTGTCCACAGCCACGCAGCAGAGTGGCCAAGCCAGGCCTCCCCCTCGGGGCCTGTAACTCTGAGGTCATAGTTCACACACTCAGACTTACTGTGAGTTCTACCTGCATTATGAACGCTTGTCCTCATCCTACAGACGAGAGGAGTCCTTGTCCCTTGTCAAAAAGCTTCCTTTGTAGCAGATGAGAACCATCATAGAAATCCACAGTTGATCATAATTCAGAGAGGAAGTAATCACGAGTGCCAAGCTACTGGACACACGCCTATTTTATTACACACAGAATTCTTAGCAGACGTGGCGTCACAAGCGCATACTTGGATTTTTATCAAATTTCTGTAGTTAGGTCACCAGGAAAGATCAATGAACTCTTTTTGTTCTCTTAAGCCTGATGATAAGCACAGTCCCTCCATGTCTTTCTTAACAACTTTGGTTTTATTTTTTTTTCCTTCCAAACTAATGGCTATATCTAAAAGCATCTCATGTCTGTATTGAGATCACAGTGGTATACGGGATGAGGGTCCCAAACCCCTGGGTTTGAATTCTGGCTCATTCATTTGTTAGCTGAATTGACTCTGGGCAAATTGTTTAATCTCTGCTGAGATTCAGGAAAAATGGTAGTCAGAGCAGCTGCACAAAGGCACTGGAAGCAGTAAGTAGATTTGTGCATATATGTGTGTGTGTATGTGTTTGTAATTTTTGTGTGTTTGTGTGTGGCAGAAATTTCCCTGTCCAATCTATTTGCAGCAGGAGGCCTACGATCGGACAGGGAAAAGGGAGGCAGAGCTAAGGGTGGCAGAGAGAGAGAGAGAGAGAGAGAGAAAAGGAGGGAGGGAGGGAGGGAGGGAGGGAGGGAGGGAGGGAGGGAGGGAGAGAGAGAGAGAGAGAGAGAGAGAGAGAGAGAGAGAGAGAGAGAGGCAGAGACATGAAGGAAGGAAGAAAGGCGAAATGGCAGCAGATGTAGACCCACGTGGTCTCAAGTAAATAGGTAGATATGAAATCTAAAGGTTAGGAAAATTGGGATAATTTTCTATATTGTGCAGGTATCTTGTGTATTGAGATTTTATTGATATATATAAATCCATTGGTTCACTTTAAGCATCTAGAGTTTTGATTTACTGGGTTACTGGAAGGTGAGTCCTCCTACAATTGAGTAGTTATGGCTGTGAAAGAACTAGCAGCTCCAGGGACGAGAGAATCAGAGCTGGAAGCACAGTGATTGGTCGCTACAGGGCCAAGCTAGAGAGAGTGATCTGGAAGATACTCAGCTGGGAATAAGCCCACCAGTAGCTGGCGTTAGTGCGTGGAACATGGCAGCTAAGCATTTCAGCTAAGCATCATTTCAAATATCTCCCACTACATTTGTGTGTGTCTGCGTGTTTATGTGTTTATACTTATGTGTGTGTGCACACATGAGTGTGTGTGCATGTGTGTGTTTGTGTGTGTGTGTGTGTCCTAATACAATGGCTGACTGAGAATTGTTATTTCTCTTTCAATTTTAAACTTCAAAGCTCTTTCATCATAGTTTTAAACAGTAAATGTATCAGTGACACTGTGGCTAGAATATCATTTTGAAGTGTATGTAATACTTGTAGATTATTCTAAGAAAGTCTGATCATCTTGCTCAAAATCCTAAACCTGAAGTAAGACATCAAGCTCTTAAACTTCACAGCAGCATGTCCCTTGTTAATGTCAGAAATGCCACATAGGCTGAGAAGTTGGCCTAGGAGGGAGAGAAGCTGTACATGTCTGAAGACTCGTGTTCCACTCCTGGGATTCTTGTAAAGAGAGCAGGAAAGAGGAGACTTCACGGAAGTTGTCCTTTACTCTACACATGTACAGTGCTGTGTGTGACCCACTACCACACACACAGAATAATAATAAACCCACTACCACACACACAGAATAATAGTAAAATACTTTTAAAAAATGATCATATGTGGACTGCATCATGGTAAAATTTTGGCTTTAGTTGACACAGACTGCTTCTATTTAGCAGTGGATATTTGGGGCCCTGGGATTTTTTTATCCAGTGAGGAGCGTTCATATGCATCTCATTAGGAAGAATCCATAAGCTTTGGAAGCCATAATCTTCCATCAGAGAGGTGGTGGTCATTATCCTTCTCAATCTGTGCTTCTCAGCTCTACTTACTTTGTCCACATTTCATCCTAATGTGACTCTAAAATGCTTGGGGACAGTGCTGTCCGGGTGATCAGAGACAAGCTTGGTTTAGTGTCACACAGCAGGGCTGCTTCATGGAAATCTGAGTTCTGCAGCAACTCTGAGGCAGGAAGAGAAACATCATGGTGAACCCTGCTAACAGTGCAGATCTTTCAGTGACCTCAGAGCCTGGTGTGGCTGGCAGGGGCTGCGCACAGCAAGCACACAAGATGCAGCATGTTTGCTGGGTAAGGGGGGCACCTGATTAGTTCAACTCTAGAGAAATCAGAAACAAACAATCAAAAAAAAACCATTTAATATCTTGTGCCTTACTTCTGAACCACCTAGGGGGAGAGTTACTCATGAGCACCTCAATATATTATATATAGAAGCACAAAACACACCACACACACACACACATATACATATACACACACTCACACACATGTTTACACAGACATATACACACACATTCACACACACACACAAGCACCACAGAAACATATAGGCACAGACAACTACATAGACACACACACATTCACACACATATACATATATACACACACTCACA